>NC_141073.1:24940547-25023047 GCF_041138505.1 Cibotium barometz
ATACGTATACGTATGTATATATACATATATATATATATATATACATACGTATACGTATACGTATATATATATATATATGTATATAATACATATATATATATATATACATACGTATGTATATATATATATATACATATATATACGTATACGTATACGTATGTATATATATATATATATATACGTATACGTATACATATACATATATATATATATATACATACGTATACGTATACGTATGTATATATATATATATATATATGTATATGTATACGTATACGTATACGTATACGTATATATATACATACGTATACGTACGTATACGTATGTATATATACATACGTATACGTATACGTATACGTATACGTATACGTATATATATATATATATACGGACGTATACGTATACGTATGTATATAATATATGTATATACGTATACGTATACGTATGTATATATATATATATATATATATATATATATATATATATATATATATATATATATGTATGTATACATATATGTATATATATTATATGTATATATACTCTGTGTGTGTGTGTGTGTGTGTGTGTGTGTGTACATATGTATGTATATATATATATATATATATATATATACATACATATGTATATGTATATATACATACATATGTATATGTATATATACATACATACATTACATACATATGTATATGTATATATACATACATATGTATGTATATATATACATACATATGTATGTATATATACATACATACATATGTATGTATATATATATATACATATGTATGTATATATATATACATACATATGTATGTATATATATATACATACATATGTATGTATATATATATACATACATATGTATGTATATATATATACATACATATGTATGTATATATATATACATACATATGTATATATATATATATATACATACCTAGATGAATCCAGGAACATGCCCAAATTCACCTTTTAGGAACGTGCATGTTACATACTTATGGTAATCAACCCACAAGACTATATAACTATCAACTCCATTATGCATAGTATGGACTAGATACTACGACATCCCCACTAACGTCATCAGTGCCCAATAGTGGGTGTAAATCAAAACAATGAACATTTTATTTATTTAAATAAAAACAAAACAGCAAGAAAAAAAGTGGTGCAGCAGCAAGAAAAAAAGTTTTTAAAATATTAAAAAAAAATGTGTGGTAGCCAGGATGGCAGTGGGTATGCAGCAGCTGATGGTGGTGGGCGTGCAGGAATAGCCGAAGGCGTGCAATAGCCGGTGATGGTGGTGGGTGTGCAGCAGCTGATGGTGGTGTGGGCAGAGCGTGCAGCAACAACCGAAGGCGTGCAGCAGCTGATGGTCGTGGGCGAGGGAAGGTGATGGGCATTCAGCTGAGAGGGTTCGAGCAGCACCCAGATCGTGGGCGATCAGCGTGCAGGCAGCGAGGTAAAATGCAGGTGACTGCAGGTGACTTGATGTCTGGGACTCTGGTGCAGGCAACTCGACATTCACGCTCTCAAGGTCTGGGACTGCAGGCAACTTGACGCTCACACTCTGGGTGTGCACGCTCGAGTGTGGAGCATGGGGGAGCCACCATGTGACTGTACCGAGGCCTACCACATGGCAGGTTCCCCGTAAGATATTAAAGAAAAGCAGTTAATTGAGCAGAAAGGGGCAAGAGAAATTCCACATTACAAACCTAAAGATTGTAACAATAGCCTGGTGGCTTCTAACACAATCAAGGTCTCTCTCTCTCTCTCTCTCTCTCTCTCTCTCTCTCTCTCTCGTGCACACACACACACACACACACATGCGTGTGTGCATGCATGCACGCACATTAAGCACACATGCGCATAGATCCTGCATACTTGATCTAAAATGCCCAAGTTATACTTAGAAAGAACTACTTAAAAGACATGACACTTTTTTTCAATTGCTGCAGCAAATCACCAAAAATTAAGTTCACAAGCAAAATGTTTACCACCTCTAATCTAAACTCAAGAATTCATATCGTGTTTTCAATGACTTACACCACCATGAGCCTTTTTGTTATGCTCTGCTTAGCTTACACAATAGACTCTACCACAAATGCATGCTGTCCTTCATGTGCTTCAATATCATTACTTTTTAAAAACCCTCATGCAGCTGGGTTTGGCAGGGCTAGACCCTAGAGAATTCTAGCTGATCTGTAAGAAGAGGCCAGAAAGCTGAAATGAAACCTGTGTAAAAACCTTCATTCTTGTATATGGGCCACAGCAGAGCTACGATTGGAGGGGCACTTCTCTCAATGAGGTTTGATAGCCTGCAATGTACAGAGAAGTAGAGCATGGTCTTCGACGATGCCCCATCTCCAAGCAAAACCCAGCTCCCATTCCATGGTGCTTTGTATCTGTCATGACAATGACGGATTCGGGTTCATGTTTCGTAGAATGTCGGGGCTCTCCAGAAGCTAGCTCATTCACTTCATTGATGCGATAATACAGAAACTCAAAAGAAAAGATCGGGTGAAGCCTTGAGCCTGTGCGAACCTGTGCATTCTGTGACAGGTGCACAGTTAGTGGGCAGTGTCATTCATTAGCAATATAACACATTGATTAGCATTCTACTAGCACAGAAACAACTTACAATAAGGATCGTTGAGATAGCGGATGGTGGATGGGCATGTCAATGATGTACATAACCCTAGTCCCTGCACAATCTTCTACATATAAACATGCTGCTGCTGTTTGAACTCTAGACATGGACACAAAACAGGTTTGAAGGTCCCCACTGCAAAGACTATGCAATCACAGCAAGCATACCAATTGAATAAGTGCCGATTTCTTTGGCTTCCCTGCATAGCGTTGTCCCGTTATCTTCAGCCAATCCTCTTGAATCTCCTTGCGACTAAGAACAACTTGAAGCTTTGGAAGTTTTAGAGGTGGAGGCAGAGGCTCCTCAATGGCCAGCTTCCTTGCCAGCAGGCGGCTTGACCTCTTTGAGCCTCTGGTACTTGGAAAGTCCATGGCAGCATTTGTCTCACAGCCTGCGGATCTGCACAGTATCAACTCATACATGAGGTTGGATTCAGCTCAGCAGTTCTTGCTCTCATCCCACAAGAACTTGCCCTTGAAGGCATGATAAATATGGATCCCTAAAGGAAATGTAAACATGAAACACTGTTTTCTGCCATGAATGCATGTGTAGATTGTGTGTGAGAGGAGTAAATGACACATCGAGGTCCATAGCAGCATCAATGCACAGGTTTCATGATGGGGTAAGCATAACATGAATGAGCACACCTCCTTGAAGGCTGCAAGTCTTGATCTTCAGTTGGAGTTGGTCGACGCCTCCTCTTCACAGGTTGTGATGGGCCAGGCTCCTGTTCGTGTTGTTGAAGGGTTTGCTGAGCAAGTTGGTCTTTCTGGGAGCTTCTAAGACCAGCTTCTACTTTGCCGGGCACAACTCTCCTTCTGGACTGATGATCTGAATCAATCTCTCTTTGAAGCCCCTTGCAATCCAGGCTTTCTTGCTGCTGTTGCTGTTGTCTTTTCACCCTCGCCTTCAGAGTCTCGATGTGACAATCACTGCCTTCTCCTGCTTTCTCCTTCAGACCTCTGGACCCTTTTTTTCCACCCACATCCTCACTGCAATACAACAATACATCGGTCAATGTGATGAGCGTCTGATAAGCCATAAATCCTATAGCACAATTGGAAGAGTGATTACCAGACAAAAGCTTACCTTTTCCTTTGGTATGTTCTTATGCCATTACTCTTGCCATCATCATAACGTCTACAACTCCCGTATGCTGCTCGAGTACTGTAAACAAGTGCAAGTGAGCTAAATGAGAGGCAAGGGGGTCATTCTTGAAGGTGCGTGCAAGTTTATGACTAAGGAATACTCATGTCCACCTTATGTGTGTCAAGAATGTATGCATTATGTATGCAAATAGACATGTCCAAGTCCACCTTAAAGGCAGCATCCAGAATGTATGTATTATGTCAGCATGTAGACACATCCAAATGAATCGTATTGGTGTTGAGAATGTTATATAATATGTATGCAGACATGTCCAGCTTATGGGTGTCGCTGAATTGGGACGGGTTGCAGCAATGCATGCATGTCTGTACCGGTATACATGTATGTTGTATGTTTGTTTGTATGTATGTATGTAGCATAAGAAATGTCCAGCTTAGGGGTGTACTGGATCCAGCAAGTATGTACACAATATGCATTCAATTCAACAACATTTACCTGCTCAATTCACGCTGCCATTGCATGAACCTCTCACTGCGTATAACAGCTCTGCGATTTCCTCCTTCTGTGGCCTGCATTATCTGGGCAATCAGGTGATTAGAAGAAAGAGATTATGAGCAGAATCATGTGATTAACTTCTTGTTGGCAGATTAGCGCTAAACGAGCTTCACAAAACATCTTGTATTAGTTAAGAAGAACTCAAAACCATTACTGATTGAAAGAAGGGAAAAAGCCCCTTCTATGGTGGACCATCATCATAATCATCATCATTATCATCCATCATCCATTATGATAATCATAAACGCTAATTTGCAAAGAAGGGGATTAAGAACTCAACTGCCCACTTACGCAAATCAATCAAAGACCAGAAGGGAGATGAAGACTCGAGTGCCCACTTAAGAGAGTCGATTAAAAAAAAGCAAGAGATGGAGAAGAAAGCAGGCAAGAAAATGGAAGGGGTGGTTATACCATGTCTGCTGCAGCCATACTGATGATATGCGTGCAAGTTCCAACGTGAGTTCTGCTCAAAGAAGTCTGCAAATTGGGCGATTTTGGTGGTGATGAAGGGCTGGTGATGGCAGTATGATGCTATTTTGCCCACAACATAAGCTTGCACTTGCGCGCGCGCGCGCGCGCACACACACACAACCCCACTATAGGGGCTCTCTCTCTCTCTCTCTAGATAAAATTGCTAGCTTTTTGTTACACATTAATATTATTTCTCAAACCACTAGGCTACCCTTCTTTTCTCATCTTCTTTACCACAACCATAAGCAACTAAGCACCACACCACATTACTCACATTGCACACATAAGCCCCATCACAATAGAGGCTTTACACATGGTTGCACCCTGTCGTCCATAGCTCTTGGACATGGGACCTCCTGTGTCCAAACCTATGCCCATAAAGGTCATCAACCCACATTTCACACATAAGACCCATCATAGAGGCTTTACACATGGGTGCACCCATCATAGAGGCTTTACACACGGGTGCACCCAGTCGTCCATGGGACCTCCTCTATCCAAACCTATGCCCATAAAGGTCATCAACACACACATATAAGACCATTTCATATTTCCTTTGCCATGTCCGCCCCACATTGATCTTCAACTATATCGCACATAAAAATGCCTAACATTGCCATGCGTCATGGGCAGTAGGCTTGTGTAGAATCCCCCATAACCAAAGCAAACCATTGATCCTTTTTTTTAAATGTTAGGGTAGCTTCTCCCTCCATTTTTACTCAACAAGGTATCATGTATATATTATCACCAATTATATTTACTCATAAATGACGATTATAGGGTTTACCAATTCTGCCTCATTAATTGTTTTAAAAATTTTATTATAGTTGTCAATAAGATACAAGGCATATCATAATGATTGAACTCACATATTTGCCTCTTGATGTAAGCACGGTGACACTCCATAGTTGTGGGTTATTGAAATAACTTCTGAATTTCCATCATGCAATTAGGCAAAAATTTGCACCAAGTATTGTTTAGTGTCATGCTTGTAATACGTATCCTCAAAATTAATCTCTTGAAACTCTAGGATATTGTTTTATCGAATTCCACCTTTTTTAAACCTAAAAATGTGATCTTTTATTCTTTTATTAAGAGTTTTGTTGTCGGTACTCCAATGTTAGCTTAAATTAATGAAAACATAAGTCAAACAAAAAATTTGCCCTCATCAAGTGGATTATTTTTCTTAAAGGGTTTCAAGGAGATTCTTCTTGGAGTAAAAAGTAAAATCTTTACCCAATTAAAGGTTCCTTAAAGCATTAAAGCTTAAGAACATGGTAGTGACATTTGAAAATAAAATTTTAAAGAACAAATGCTTCTAGCTTTAAAGAGAAAAAAGGCAAAATCCATTCAAGGCTGGGCAAGCTATTAGAAAAGAGTCCTTGACTTCAAGAGAACATTCTTGCCTTACCGTTTCCAAAGTCAAGTCACTTTGTGAGCTTGCTCTACCTTCTACCTTTATAAGTCATTATATTAGTGTTATTTTCTCCAAAAGAGGGGGCCTTACTGTGGCCCTACCATATTGAATATACATGATAAACATTATCACAATTGCTTAAATACCATAGCCTTGTTTACTTATAATGCATTACTTTGAGTAATGTTTATTATTTCACTACCACCTAGCCAATATTTGTAGTGTCCATGGAAGATGAGGTGTATTAAATGTCTTTCAAAGATCATGTGGACCACAAAACAAGCCATCTTCAACTGTTAAGATTCCTTGTGTTGTATGTCTTATATTGAGTAAAAGTCATATGTTCTATTGTAAGTTCCTTACTAGTTTACTTATATTGAGTAAAATGTTTGTGTCGTTACACATGGTAGGCATTATTTGATTTGATCATGAAATAGTCATTTGGTTATTACTAGGGATAAAAATAGATTAGTGCTTCATCTCGAAACATCAAGATTGAACTTGTATTCACATGCAGGTGTGAGCATACTATACATGCTCATTGTTGATAAGCTACTCAAGAAGATATATTCTTTATTTTACAAAAAGGTCTAAGACTTAGATAATAGTAAGCTTATAGAGATTTGAATAGCAACTAAGGTGTAAGATATTGAGATCTTATACAACATTGTTAGGTCGAGCTTGTGCTTATGCTAATGGTAAGGTAGCTGCAAATAAGCTTTTTGTTGTGAAAGTAAATAAGAAAGTCAAATCTTGTTATATAACATATGCATTAACTATCATATGTAATTTTGTGTGTGTGTATGTGTGTGTGTATGTGTGTGAATTATCATGTCTGTGTCTATATGCATAGATATATGTATGTGTGCGTGTGTGTGAATACTTATGTTTTTTTGTAAAATGTAATATTAATGTTTTGTACATGGTAATTTGTGCTATTATTATATTAGCATAATACATTTCTTTATTATAATATTAAATTTCATATTTAGTTACTTGATGTAGAACTTATATATTTTGATAAGTAAAAATATGTGTTGATATATTATGATTTCCAATACATACATAGATTCCATTACGAATTTTTTTTATAATACCTACATACATGTAAACGTACATACATTCCATTACTAATATTTTTCTAATACGTATATACACGTATACAAACATATTTCATGATTTCATTTACATACATACATTCCATTATTTTTATTTTTATTTTTATTTTTACCTCATAATATTTATATGGAACAATTTGTTTATAATGTACATATTTATAACTGGGTATACTATTTACTTCATTTTAACATATAATTTATCACTAAAATTTGAATATATTGATGTGTGACTTTTTTAATTTTATAGTAATTTGTTTGTTAGTTCTCGTTAATATTCACATCTATCCTTGTGATATTCAAAAAAGTTCATAAAATTTTACTTTTTGTTTTTTTATTTCTACCACTTTTCCATGTTTCTCTTTCTTACAATCTAGCTTTTGAGTTCTAACCCACTGTTCCTAATAGAAAATAGTGCATTCCCTCTACCATACCACCTTAGACTACCATTTTATTTACTAGTGTCGCAACCCGTCTCCGACAGGCAAGGAGCATTTCGCATTTAGGTACATGCAAAAGATATATGTGTAAAATCACTCTTCCTTTCTTTTTAGAAGCTAGGCACATCGAGCTACACACAAACACGCATAAAGATGTACGTATGTATGTACATGTACGTATGAGTATGTGTACGTGAAATCCATTGAAACCATACATGCCACAACAGGAAGATATGTGTAAGTGTGTGTGTGCCTATGATTGCATGTGTGCATGTCACATCACACATGTAAATATGTGTCTGTGTATGCGCACACACCCATAATATCCATAGATACTGGTCACACTCATACATATATGTATACATCGCCCTCAACTTGCCAAACTAATATATAAAAACATCGTGATTGCCATATATATCCATATAGAAGCTTCTAGCATTACAAACCCATAAAATGATGAGTATCTTAACACACATGGACACAACCTCAAAACAATCTTCAGACAATAGGATTCTCTCTCCTTGGTAGTCTATATCCCACACCTCCATCTAGCAAAATGTATGCCATAAAAAATATTAGCATTGAAAATATAACTCTCGTAGAAAAAAGTTGGATAAAGATAAAAGCTTACAAAACTCATTTGGTGGATCAATATTTGAGGCGAACGGCGTTTGACCAGGCTTGTAAACAGCAAATCAAAAAATTCTGTATTGTCCGCCGGTACCTATGCACCAAAAATCTAACTTATCAGGCTTTTCATAATCCACAAACATTACACGTACATGAAGCTGATTTGCAACCTTCCACAATCGTAGATTGTAAATTCCTAGGAGCCCAAAGCTCTCGTTCTTCATAACTGTCTAACCCAACAATTATCTGGGTTCTAAAAAGTGAAGATATTCCCTATTGCAAATGAATGTTTCAATAAAAATATAAATTAATCAAACAAAACATAAAAGCTACATAAAAAGAAAGTTTGTATATATACCGTAAAACACCAGTGCTCTCTAACAGCTCGATAATAGTACCTGAATTATAGCAAACGTCTAACACATTTACCTTCAATATCTTGTCCATCACCATAAACGAACGAAAATGATCTCCTTGCCACATCCATCCTAAGCAATATATCCCTGATATCAAATATAACACTCTCTCTCTCTCTCTCTCTCTCTCTCTATATATATATATATATATATATATATATATATATATATATATATATATATATATATATATATATATATACACACACACACACACACACATAATATAAGGGCACTGTATATAAAAGCAATCCAAAAGCAAACAAAGACTGCACTTGCACATCTTCAGAAACATTTTCCAATCAAATGCTTCCTTCATTGCACAAAGATAGGTATAAATGTAGTCTCTTACATTTGCAAACTGCCATTTACATTTAAATTCTTCGACATGCCATTTGCAAAACCTCCTTGTAGACAACATTGGTTGTGAAGAGTTCATTTGAACCTATTGTGCCACTTTCATATTCCACAATATGCTTTACACACACTTTCACTACATTGGATGATCTAACACGTGACATAGCGACGTACAGTTGTCCATGTGTGAATACTTGCGTGGCCAGATAAAGTCCCAATACACTCAATGTTTGTCCTTGGGACTTATTTATTGACATACCAAAAGCTAACCTGACAGGAAATTGCCTCCTTCTCATGTCAAACGACAATTGAAGCATAGTAGGCACAAATGTTATCCTAGGAATAAAACTCTGTCTCCAATGTTTGTACCTGTAATGATTTCTGCTTCTATCACCTTTGAGTTAAATTGCTTGCATATCAATCTGGTACCATTACAAAGTCCCTGTCAAGGGTCCAAATTGGGGAGCAAAATGATGGGCGCATTAATCTGAGGAGGGTAACCACCACCTAAGTTCAAACTGTTCAAGTACTCAATTGGATACAGTATTGTGTCATTCTCGTAAGAAACAATAGAATCTGCACTAAGGTATTCTATTTCAAGACCAGGCAACGAACTCAAGGCTAGTTCATTGATCTCATCAACCTCTAAATTTCGTGGTGCAATAATAACATGGTCTTTGAAGAAGCATGCATAATCTTCAACTCTATGAAGATCTTTGTATACCCATTCTACCAATCTCAAAACAGAGTTGCCATGGATCAACATTTGCGATGGAATTACTACTCTGCCTTCATTGTTTGGCTGACCTATAGTGCCATCCCCAATTTGTAATGTCCATTTGACAAATTCATGTGCTATACCACAGTAAGCACTCTGTCTAAACCTGTACTCCGAACCGAGATGGATGTATTAAAAGACTTATACTCCTTTGCCAAGACCACGCAAGGTAATGTCTACCAAAGCATCATCAGGCATGGGGGCATTGATTGTCGCCAATGCATCTGCGTACTTCTTTATCTCTTGTACATAATCATGGATGCTCCTTCCTTTTCGTTTCACATTATGAATCTGTTGTCTCAACTGAGACTTGCGAGCACTAGTATCTGTATATCAAATAGCTTTACCAATGTATCCCATGCATCCTTAGGATTCTCAGCATCATGTATATGTATGAGTATAGCATCCGAGATACATATAGACAGGTAATGCAAAACTTTGTATGCTCTTTCTAACCATTGCTTATGAGCTACAACCTGTTGCTGTGTAGGTTGTCGAGGTAGTTCCGTCTCTGGCTCCACGCCTGTAACAAGGTTCCAAAAACCTTTTCCCTTCAGAAAGCTTTTAATCTTGTACTTCCACACCTGGAAGTTCTTCCTATCCAATTTTTGACCCACAATTTGTACTGGGTTGTCTGACATATTTGCTCAATGCAAATGCACCTTCCGCACACGTCCAAATCTATAAACGAGCCTTCCTCAGCTCAACCACACTCTAATAAGTGTTCTAGATACTCCAAAGTACTCAACAAACTTCACTTTTGATGTAGAAAATCAAACTGATTGCATCCAAAATGAACTGGCATACGCAGTCCAAGGTACCCTGTTTTGGCGCACTTTCTAAGGCTTCAAATTGTAATGTAGTGGTTCAATCAAGTGTGGATAACTTGCATTGACACCTAAACAAGCTCAATGTTGCATATCAACACCAACCAAGGGGCGTACATACCAAATTTGTCAAATCCCCTTCTCTGTTTTGAGAAACACCAGTAAAACTAGTAGTAAAATGGCTCTTATTCCTTTGATTCTTGTCCAAATTTAGAGACCAGGCATTCAGTAGCTTAGCATTGATGTCTACTAACTCCATGTAAAAGGAATTGGACCAATTATTTAAGATGAGAGTAATTAGCCGATTAATCACCCTCTGTTTCACTAATCACAGTAGACACCATGTTTAATCAGCTCATTTCCAGCTCCATAATGCATAATTGCTTCAACCAATCATGTAGCTTCCTTCTCAAGTGTATGTACCACACAATTGCTAAGTCAATTTTGGAATTTATCAAACACAAGACTTGATTTTTGGCCTCCACTTAGCAAAAAGGTGAAAAATTGCTATGTTTCCTCATGATATGTTGCGCCGCCTGCTCTTGAGAAGAATTGATGAGTTCATAGAGTTGTTTGAAGATAGATATGGGTGCCCAACACTCCTAGGCATGTACTCAATCCATCAATTGAGTGATTTTTGCAAAAACCTAGCTTTAATTGCATCCACAATGAGCATCATTTCTCTGTTTTTGTGAAGGGTTCAAACCAATGATTATCCTCTCACATAAATGCACCAACTTGGCTCCAAATTCAATTTAGGGCTTGCACATGAGTTGCCAATACATTAATCCTTGTCACATACATGTTCCTTTGCCAGATTACATCTATTTTCACAATACATCATAGCTTTCAAGCTCCAATGGAAAGCTTGCAAAAAACCAGAGTTTTCTTTTGCTTTGGGTAACCCTGATTTGCCTTGTTTGTGCTTGAATCACCTGCAACCCACTCAAGGGTGTTTAGTAGTCCTTATCCGGTAAGCCAAGCTCTGAGATCTGATGAAAATCGGTGTGCTCCAAGCTTCACAGCATCAATGGCAAGCTTCACAGCTTCTTCTCCCTCTTCTTTCTCACTCATAAACCCTAATAGAGAGCACCACGCTTTGATACCATGTTGAAAAACAGGTAGAGGGAGAGGAGACACACACACCGGAGTAAACCCTAATGTATATTGCAAACACTAACCATAGAGGGAAGCCATCTCCCTTCTCACACAATGCATAAAGCCATAATCCATAATACACAACACACACTATGTGTTGTGTCCACACACTATGACCAGCTGGACGCGGTCATTTATGTCTCACAACACACACTATGTGTTGTGTCCACACACAGCTAACCCTAGCTAATGTCCACACACTATGACCAGCTGGACGCGGTCATTTATGTCTCACACATGTTCCTACCTAACATGCCAGCACATAGCACATAGCACAGTTGGCACAAGCTGACATCGAGCTTGAATCTCAACATGGACTACCATTGGGGAGGAGGCTTGGGATCCATTTGGCTTAGAAGGGGAGGAGACAGAACCGTTATGGAATTGGTTAAATTCCTATGAAGGGTTCCAGTGCAATATGGTGGACATAGTGGAGTTCCACCCATTCAAGCGGTGTCCCAAGAAGAAGAGATCTAAGAAGCAACAGTAGTACAGGATTGGACATAATCCTTGCTTACTCTGGCCTCTTCCTCAGCACCTGTGTCTAAAGAGGAAACAATTGAGGTCATAGGTCTAGGGGAGCTTGTGTTTTCTAGACAACCTAGAAAGAAAGTCCCTCCAGAGGATTCATCAGAGGCACCGGGTAGCACACATCAAGACTAGGGAGGAAGCCTTGCTAGTAGAAGAGATGCCCGCCGCTGGCTAGATGGAGGAACGCATCGGTGATTTCTCTCTGGACATCACCCCAGCCCATGACCCGCTATCTCTCCATCAAGCAGCACTAGGCACAGCTCCTCTTCCAACCACCACTTACCACGAAGAGGTGAGAAAGCTGAACCAAGGCACAGCAAGCGAGCCATACCCCATCTTAGTGGCAGCTTGGGTCTGGGAGGACCCTTCCACTCTTCAAAGAATCACTAAATTTTTTAGAGAACACGAAGGTGTGTTTGCATGGACCTACAAAGAGCTCCCAGGGATAGACCCAGTCATTTGCACTCATAGAATTCCACTAAAAGAAGGCAGTCAGCCAGTGAGGAAAGGTATTTACTGCATGAATCCAAAGTATTCAAAAGTGGTGAAGAAAGAGTTGGACAAGATGGAAGAGGTAGGCGCCATTGTCCCCATTGAGCACTCCAAGTGGTTGTCACCTATAGTGGTGGCTCTGGTGCTCGTGAAGTCCCAGGTATAGGGTCTCTACCTCTCAAAAAAATAAAAAACAATCCCCTGTTTAGTATTTTTTCCATTACAAAAACAAAAAAGAGAAGCCCCCTAGTAGTAAATTTTTCACAAAATTAAAAAAACCAAATTTAAAAAACCAAAAACAAAAAATGTTTCTCTCACACCTCACCATCACCCCCCCCTCGCTCTCTCTCTCTCACTCCACTGACCCCCCTCATCTCCCTCTCTCTCTCTCTCTTTCACCAACTGACCCCTCTCATCTCCCTCTCTCTCTCTCTTTCACCAACTGACCCCTCTCTCTCTCTTTCACCAACTGACCCCTCTCATCTCCCTCTCTCTCTCTCTCTCTCTCTCTTTCACCAACTGACCCCTCCCTTGCTCTCACTCCCCACCCCCTCTCACCGACCAACGCCCCTTCTCACCGGTCAAACCAAAAAAATCCCCCTCTTACTACTTTTTTTCCAAAAACAAAAGGAAAAAAAACCCCAAATTATCCCCCCTCTTAGTTTTTTTTCCATTACAAAAGAAAAAAAAAACAAACCAACAAAAAACCCCAAATTATCCCCCCTCTTAGTTTTTTTTCCATTACAAAAGAAAAAAAAACAAACCAACAAAAAAACTCCCCCTCTATGTACTTTCTTCTTTTACAAGAGAGAGAGAGAAGAAAAACAAAACAAAAAAAAAATGCCTCTCTCCCTACCCTCTGCCACCCCTCTCCCTTATCTCTTCCTCACCGACCACTCACCCTCCCCTCCCATCGTCACTCCCCTTCTCTCTCACCCTCGCCATTGTCACCCATCCCCCTCTCTCTCTCACCTCTCTCACCTCTCTCTCTCACCTCTCTCACCTCACCGACCATACCACACCACCTCACTGACCACCCCCTCTCTCACTCTCTCATCTCACCTCACCTCACCTCACCAACCAGCCCGACCACCCTCTCACCCCACCGACCACACACCCTATCCCTCTCTTCTCCCCTCTCCCCACCGACCCTCACTAACCAAGCCGCCCCTCTCTCACCTCCCCCCACCAACCAACCCCTCTCTCTCTCTCTCTCTCTCTCTCTCTCTCTCACTCGCACACCCACCCCACTCTCTCTCGGGTGCCCCCCCTGCATGCGCAGCCGGCCACCCACCAACCCCCCACTCACCAGACTCACCCGACCCCACTCGTTTTCCCCCTTGCTTCGCCTCTCACCTCCCCCCACCGACCTCTCACTCGCCAGCTAGCTCCCCTCTCAAGCGACCCCCCCGATCACTCGCTCGTGCCGTGCGCAACCCCCACATTCCCCCTCTTTCCCTCTCACCCGACCCCACCGACCTCACCCAAACCCTCCTCACCCTTCGCTTCCCCTCTCACTCGTGACCCCCTCTCCCCCTCACCGACCACTCCCCCTCTCACCTCACCCAAACCCTCCTCACCCTTCGCTTCCCCTCTCACTCGTGACCCCCTCTCCCCCTCACCCTTCGCTTCCCCTCTCACTCGTGACCCCCTCTCCCCCTCACCCTTCGCTTCCCCTCTCACTCGTGACCCCCTCTCCCCCTCACCGACCACTCCCCCTCTCACCCACCCCGCCTCTCCTTCTCTCTCTAGTGCAAAACCCCCCCGAGCTCAAGTCTTAACCCTGATTTGGAGCTCTCGCTATGGCCGAACAACTCTGAGGAGAGCAAATCCGTCGAGTTCCAAGGAGCCTTCGGTCTCTTTGACAAGGATGGTGATAGTTGTATCACCAAAAGCACTGGGAACTGTGATGTGCTCACTTGGCCAGAACCCCACAAAAGTTGTGAGTTGCAGGAAATGATTAACGAGGTGGATGCTATTTCTCAATCTCATGGTCCGAAAGATGGACACTAATTCTAAAGAGGAACTTTAGGAGGCTTTCAAGGTTTTTGACAAGGATTAGAATGGCTTCATTTCTGCATAGCACAATTTCATCATGTGATGACAAATCTTGGTGAGACGCTAACTGATGAAGAGGTGGATGATGAGATGTGCTTTCGCTACTTTTGGAGAATGGGGCTATGGTGGATGCCTTGAATATTCACAACTAGACACCATTGATGTTTGCATGCAAGCATGGAAGAGTTGCTTGCATTGAGCTATGGTGGAAGGGGGAGCTAATTTCCTCATATTTGATGCATCCCGTGGAAGGACTTGCATGCACTACACTGCAAACAGTGGGCACGTCCCTTGCCTTTAGATAATCTTGAAGCAGCCTTGGATTTGGGGGCACACCTTTGCATTTTGCAGACTGAGGTGGGTCAATTGAATGTGTAAAAGATCTTCTAACATGGGGTGCAGATAGGTTGCAGAGAAACTCTCAAGGGTACACTCCTTTCTTCATCCCTATGAAGTACCATAGCACAGCATGTGCAGCTCTTTGCAACCCTTTGACTGCAAAGCCCTTATGGCCATCTCCATGGTAGTTTATGAGCTAACCTTGAAGCGCAAGTTCTATTGGAGGCTGCCTTGGCAGATGCTTGGGAGAAGTGAATTTTTTCTATTAAAGAGAAGTGGATCTTTTCTGTTAATGAGAAGCAGATCTTTTATGTACTAGCCATGGCCAGCAGGTTTCATTTTATATCTTTGTATGCCTGAACTTTGTGCCGAAAGTTTGCCCAGACAAGTGGCTAGTGGTGATTATTGTTTAAATTGGTTTTGTTCTTTTGTTGGTCCTGTGCCAGATGCTTTGCTCGGGGTATGAAAATGGTAATACATGTAGCAATAGTAGCTTGTTGGATGCAGGCAACTGCATCCAACAATACATGTAGCGATAGTAGCTTGTTGGATGCAGGCAATTGCAGGCAATTGCAGTGGTAATACATACAGGTAATACACAGAAATGGCTTGGGCAACAATACATGTAGCGATAGTAGCTTGTTGGATGCAGGCAATTGCAGTGGTAATACATACAGGTAATACACAGAAATGGCTTGGGCAACTGCATCCAACAATACATGTAGCGATAATACTTGTTGGATGCAGGCAATTGCAGTGGTAATACATACAAGTAATACACAGAAATGGCTTGCTGGATGAAGTGCCCATGATCTCTCAATTCAATCATTTTTTCCACAGCTAGCTTGCTGGATGCAGTTGCCCAAGAGCCTAGTTGAATTGTTTTTATTATTTGCATATCTCTCCAGAAGGTTTGCTTGGAAAGATCATTGCTTGGGGGCCTGCCTGCCCCGTCGGATATTTTGCTCGAAGTCTAGCTTGCCAGAGAACCACTTGTTTTTTTTGTGGCATTCAAGGACGGTGAATTGAGTAGGAGTGGGAAGCCTATGGACAAGAAGCTAGGTCCTCTATGCTCCCCCAAGAGCAAATCCTCCCACTATCCCCTCTCTAACCACCATCACGCCGGTGCCCTCCGACCACTCCGACGGTTGTCACCCTTTGGTGCCGTGCCCTCCGACCACTCCGACCGCCATCACCATCGGTGCCCTCTGACATCTCGGACCCATTAGGTCCTCCGACTACCAGTGGAAATTATGACATGCATGGCCAACTTCCTTGTTGGTACTCATGGAGGTAACACCCCTCTCCCTTTCCCAAAAGGCAGGGCGAGATCCTCTTGAGTACCATCTCCCTTTTCCCGACGGCGGAAGATCTCCCCTCTACACAACATGATGAGGGTTGGGACTTCGAGGAGGAGGAAACCCAAGGATAATTTAAGGGGAGCACTCTCTCTGCCATGTAGCACATTCTCGGAGAGAGGACATTCTCTTGTAGCACATTCTCTGGTGTATGACATTCTCTCTATTGGACCATAGTCTCTCTTCTATCATTCTTTTCGGCATTTTGGTATATAGTGTTATGCTCTTGTGGTGTTAAGTCTCTCTCTCTATGTGAGTGAGGTGAGTGAGTGGTCAATGGTGGGTGTATGTGAGTGAGAGGCCTATAGGGATACTATGGTGTTAGGTGTGGTCGGAGAGCATGTTAGACAGTGTAGAGTATAGGTCTTGCATGTCTAGCCAGTGAGGTCGACTCATCCTTGGCAGGTATACTTCCCTGAGAGGATCCACTCTCCCTTTCCCCCAACCGTAGTGTTTGTGTGGTAGTCCGCGAGTTCCCTAGCGAGGGCTGGAGGAGTCATCCATAGCTAACTGTCGAGCGGTTCTCTCTACCGTGCAATATAGTGCTCATAGAGTACTACTGATCAACAAATGTGTTAAGAAACACAATTTCAATCCCAGGACTCGACCCGATTAGTGCATGAAGGCTTATCCCGTGAGGGAGAGTTCACATACACAATGTCAATCCGAGGACTCGACCCGATTAGTGCATGAAGGCTTATCCCATGAGGGAGAGTTCACATACACAAACCACCACTTGACAATTCAACCAACACCTCAATCAATCTCTCAATCCCTTAAATCCACCACACTAATCAAGAGAACAAGCAATGCATAGCAATCTCTTAATCCCATTCAAACATTGATTAAATCTTAGCTTTTCCTAATGCTGCGTGCAAATCCATAAGCGTGCATCTACTAACCCACAAGCTTAAGCAAGCAGAGAATGTAACATTCACAAACCCACAAGCTCATAGAGAGAGTCTATCCATGAATAACTCATTGCCAAAGAAGTGGGCAAGAGCTTGCATCAATCGAGCCTACACACACACACTACAAGCATGTAGCATACACAAGAAAAAGAAAGAAGCATTTAACTAATCATAGATTAATCTACTTCAATAATGCTAAAACAGATTAAGAGAAAGAAGTGGAGTTATACTCATTGGAGCTTGATGCTCATTAGAGTACAATAGAGAGAGAGTTAGAGAGCTGCCATAGCTTGAGAGTTCAAGAGCTTCACTCAATAGCTTATGAGAATGGCAAAAACGTCCACTTTCTTTAGCTAACCTCTCTTTTGTAGATGTCACTAACCCTAACCCTAGGCCTCTTTCACACATGGGCGGAGAACCCCATAAGTGAGCCTTGCTTAATACACTTAGAACTCTCATTTAGAACCCATATTGGCCTAAAACGATTTACATTGCACTTCGGCACAAAAATATGAAAAAATTATGTGCGTATTTATGTTCCCATAGCTACGATTCCGCTCTCTCGCATTAATTGCTTCCGGCCTCTTTCCATAATCCGTGTTCCCGTGAGTATTCTCGTGGAACATTCCCCCCTTCCTAAATCGCGCACGTCCTCGGGCGCGGTAGAAACAAAAGCTGCAAAAAACAATGGAAACAAGTAAAGCCTTTTGTTGAAAAAAAACCAGCAATGACAATCTCACACGTGAGCATGCAAGTGAAAGGCCGATTAGAGTTTTAAAGAGTGCTAAAAGAAGTGAGTAAAGACTAGTCAAAGTGAGACTAAGTGGTAATAGTGCTATGCAAAGGCAAGTGTGCTTGTACACCACAGGTTATGACCGCAGTCTCAATGTTCTACAAGTATTTAAGTTATTCCTAAGTGGCAACCCTACTCCTAAATATGAGCAATGGTGATTGGATCTTTTTTCTTTCTTTCTTTTTTCCTCTTTTTTTTTGGTGTGTGTGTGTGTAAAAGATGAATAAAGAGGAAGGTTCCATCCCATGAGACCCAAGCAATGGCCAAGAGACCTCTGCCAAGAGAATCTAAAGGCCGCTAAGTATCTCAAGGGCGACAGACCCTTTTCTTTCTTTTTGACATAAGGAGTACCCCATGAAGATGAGAGCATCGGTCTCGAGGTGTACCCCAGAGTCCTACCAACATCTATCAAGGCGATAGAGTCCTTAAAGGTCTTCTTCTGAATCTTTTAGGCGTCAGTGTTCACCCCATGGAAACCAAGGCATTGGCCCCAAGGTGCTAAGACAACCCAAGGTCCTACCAAGTATTCCACATGGCTGTAGACATGTCATGTCTCGATTCACTAGTATATATTTTTTAGGGCATGATTTTCGTAAATTTTTTATTAATCCTAGCACCTAGCCCATACCTAAGAGGTAGCTACCACTAGGGATAACTAATATACTTCGAGAGCATAAGAACTTGGCATACTCCGTTGGTATATATCTTACACCATCTTCAAATAAAAATACCTTCTACTAAGCCCTCTAAGAATCTAGAAATCACTCACCACATGGTAACAGCTAATTTACTTAAACCAGCCAACTGTGTGTGAACATGCAAATAATATATGCAAAAGTGAAAAGCACATAAAGAACAAAAGATTATGATTTGAATACACCTGTTGTAGTGCTCGTTGGATGTTGTGCAGATTGCTTCTCTTTGCTCTTTCTGTCTCCCCCCTTCCTAATTTGTGTGCACGGTAGGTGGACTATTGGGGCGTGTTTGTATGCTCTTGTTTAGCTGATATCTCTGTAAAATGTCTGATTAACAAACAAGAAAAGAAAAGAAAAGATAAAATTTGTTATTGGTGCCAATCACCGAATATAGCCAAGGGGAAAAACCCAGTGGGAGAAAAATGCCTTGGTTTGTTGATCTTATTGTGGAGTCGATGAGCTTACCCTTGCACTGGTCGTGGATCCGTGTCCACTTCTGCTGGAAAGATGGTATCAATCACTTCAGGATGCAAGGACAACCCTGTACAAAAGCCGGCCTCTGGAGAAGGTGGTAGAGAAAGGAGTGCTTCCTCGCTAAAATATGGCATTGGTTCTATGGGAAGGTTAAGCAGACAATTTCGATTTTGGAATTGCTCAATATAGGTACTCATAGTAATCCAAAATTGACATGTTGAGGTTGGGGGAAGGAGGGCTTGCAAGATAGGTGGTTGCAAGTCATTTATGCATGTATCCCTCCATTGTTGTGCTTGAACCTCCTCAGGTAATCTACGTTGATTGTGTCCTCGGTCTGGTACTCTCACATCAAGAAGGTTATAGCGTTGGGGTGTAATTCCCACAATTTGTTTCATTAAGCCCGTACCATATCGTCGAAAGTAAGAGCGGCATAGCCAACAAATGTGTGAAGCTTCTCCTAATACGAGTCATGCACACTCTTGACAATGTGGAAATGGATGATGCTGTTGATAGAATAAAGTGAGAAAGTGATGCCCACATCAATTTTCACCTAAGGGAGCATAAAAGTACCTAGAATGAGTTTGAAAAGGAGGAGCACTATAACCCCCGCGATGTTCAGGTTGAGTATTATCAAGGTCAATGCATAGTGGACATGTATCTCGCCAAGTATCCATCAGGAGATATCTGGGTGTAGAACAATGAAATTTAGAAACTTCAAACTTTATACTCATATCCATCATTACAATCCCTATCAAAAACAATGTAGATAAGATCATCTCAAAAAGAACACAATCCTGTAAAGGCATAAGGAACCACATTAGTAAAAGTGAGGCTATTCAAACACTGATCTACCAAAGAGCTTCAATTGTAGTGTTAATGCCATACCTTTGGTTTTGTGTATGTCCTTTTTAAGAGGTGGGAAGGATAGCAATTGTCGAGGAATTTGAGCAAGATAAGAGGATTTAGGCAGTGAAGTGCTAGAATCTGTGCTCAAAGGAGACTCATGTAAAGTTGGATTTGTCTTAGATACACAAGTTGATGGTGGAATTGTGTAACAAGAAGAAGTTGGGACAACTGGTGATTCAATACATGTTTGGGGAAGGTCAACATAAGTAGATTTGTAGGTGCTATTACAACCACCTATCCCATCTTGAAGAGGTGGTGTTGATTTCCTTTGCACCCACTGATATGGAAAACCAAGAGTGGCTTTTGGAATCTTATTGATACACTCTTCTGGCTCTTGCAAACCATAGCATTTGGGAAGCCAAAGTGCTGTTGCACCCTCATAATAGCCTTGTGCTTTAAGAACGTGCTTTGGGACCCAATGAGTAACAATCTGAGGTTTAGGCTTGGAAAAGATATGCTTCTTAGGAGGTTTAGCAACTAGGCTAGATGGTACAAGTTTGTAAGCATCTTTGGGTAGCCAAATTGACAATTCCTTCTTGCCTGGCCTCCTTTGAGCAGTGACTAGAGTAGTTGGAATATGCCACCCATGGCCCTCATTTGAGGACTCATCGATTATCCACATCATTTGTCTTGGAGCTTGAAGAGCAGATGTTGAAAGTGGGTTGTGTAAGGTAGAACTACCACCCTTTTGACATGATACAACTCGTGGGGCAGCAGATCCCAAGATGCAATCAGAATCAATTTGCAATTTGTATTGTCTATTCTTCCAATCTAATGAACAATTGGTAGCACTTAACCACGATCGACCAAGAACAGCCTCTACCACTGCCTTGGACTTACTAGCCACATAAAAGGGAACTGACATCTGGTGATCCTGAATGGAAATCATAATGACACATTTTCCCTCTATAGGGTTATCTTCACCTGAGAAGCTTCGTAAGTCAACAGGAATGTGCACAAGTGTTGGTTGTCCCAAAGCTACCCATGTGTCAAATGAGAGAACATTATAATCTGCACCAGAGTCAATTAAGGCAGAGACAAAGTAGGTAGTCTCATGAAGATGTCGACACACGTGAATATTGAAAGGTTCGACATATTGTTCATCAGTAGCCAACTGTAAGGCCAACACAGAAGCCTTGCGACGCTCCCTTAGCTTTTGCAACTCTAGCTTTAGCCTCTTCTTGAGCTGACGTTTAAGTAGGTCATGTGCTGCTTTCCGTGTGTTGGCAGCATGCATTTGTTGAAGCATGGCTTCAGTTAGTGGTTCATTGTATTTCTTGAGACGACTTCCATTAATGAAGTTAGGCATTTGCTCACCTTCTAGTGTCTCTAAACGCACTGCACCACTTGGAGTAAGCTCATTAATCACGAACGATCCTAGGCCACATTTCTTGAGCTTTCGCTTATGCTTCTTAAGTGTGTACAAGAGCACAAGGTCCCCTTTTTTGAATCGGCCAGTTGTTACATTTCGATCATACCATTGCTTTTGTCTCCTCTTCTCGGCATACATCCCCATTATCCCCAATAAGCGGGTCTCATCAAGCTTTTCCAATTCATCAACGCGTTGAGAAAGCTCATGACCAATCCAGTCCAATTGTTTAGCAACTCGTAGAGTAGGTACAAGAAATTCAATAGGAAGAATTGCATCTAGCCCAAAAGCAAGCTCAAATGGGGTTGTGTCCACCACAGATGTTTTATAGGCTGTTCTATATACCCAAATAACTGAGTGCAACTTTTGCTCCCAATCAATCCTATGTCCCTCAACAATCTTTGTGAGTGCTGTGCAGAGAATCTTGTTAGTACTCTCAGCTTGACCATTGGTCTGGGGATGATAGGGTGCAGAACGCTTGTGAATTACCATAAATTCTTGAAGTAAAAACTCTATGACCTCATTAAAGTGCACACCCTGATCACTAACGGTTTCAATAGGTAAGCCATAGCGTGTAAACACGTACTCATACAAGAACTTGGCTGTGGTTCTTGCATCATTTTTTACTGTAGCCTTTGCCTCTACCCATTTGGTCAAATAGTCAGTTGTTGCGACTATAATATATTCGGGCATGCGTGTGATGAGCTGGAGGTTTAATGGGACCGACAAAATCAATACCCCATTTGGCAAACGCCCGTGTGCTTAACATAGGCCGCAATGGCATATTGTCCTTTGTAAGAAGGGAGGTTTGGTCCTTTGACAATCGTCACAACGTTTCACATATTCTTCGGCATCCATTTGTAAGGTTGGCCACCAAAGCCCAGACCACCTAATCAACTTAGCTGTGGTATTGCCCGAAAAGTGTCCACCCCCAACACCTGCAGGTGCATGAGTCAAGATTTTCAAGTAGTCAGCTTCACATACACATATGCTCAAGTTGCCATCCTTGCCCCTCTTGTAGAGTTGGCCCTCTATCAGCATATAGTTGGCCGCTTCAACTTCAATAGCACGCTTTCGATGTCTAGGAATTGTTCGATCAGTATGACCATACTTAAGATAGTCCACAATATACTTACTCCAACTTGGTGTAGTTGAAATTTGGAATAATGTGACATTATGAATTGGTTGTTGAATATGACAAGAAGCACAGTTACGAACAAATTTTTCAGCATCCGCATGCATGGTAGGCCACCATTGCCCATCCTGAGTTATACGTCGCACACAAGTAGTAGCTGCATGGATTCCACCAATACCCTCGTGTGCCCATTCCAAGATCTCCTCATATTGGTCAGGGTTAGGTATAAGCCGCAATACTCCATCATTACCCTGACGATATAATCTCCCTGAGAGTAACTTGAATGGTCGCCATAGGTTCACATTAGGACCCGCTAGTTGTATCTGCCCACTTGTCAAAATTTCTAAGATGGGTTCAGACCATTTAGGAGCTGTCTCTACAAGGAAAAGTGTTGAATCTAACATATCATCATCCATACCCATAGGAGCTTCTCCAGATGTGATTCGAGACAAATGATCTGCCCTTAGATGAGTTGTTCCTTTTCAGACTGCCACTTCAAAATCAAACTCAAGAAGGATGACAAACCACCTCACAATCCTTCCAGTTGCACAAGGCTTATTCACCAAATACAGCAGTGCTTGATGGTACACAAAAAATATAAATTTGTTTGCCAAAAGGTAATGGCAAAACTTTTTCACTGCATATATCATTGACAAACCTTCTCTTTCTGTTGTGGTATAATTCTTCTCAGCATTGTTCAACTGTCGACTAGCATATGAGATTGGGAAATCCTTATTATGTTCTCCCGATTGAGCCAAAATACATCCAATTGCAAAGTTTGAAGCATCAATATGGACATGAAAGATTTGGTTCCAATCTGGTGCCCGTAAGATGGGTGTAGTCACACACTAATGCTTGCTTCAACTTTTCAAAAGATTCCTCACACTCATCAGTCCAATTAATTTTTTTTACAAGAAGAAGAGCATATAATGGTCTGGCTAGGACAGCGTACATGTAGATGAATCGACGATAATAGCCACAATGTCCCATGAATATTTGTACCCCTTTAGGATTGATAGACCGAGGTAATGAGATAATGACATCAATTTTATCCATATCTGTTGAAATCCCATTGCGAGAAATAATATGGTCCAAAATTTTCCCTTGTCTTACCATGAATTTGCACTTGTCAGGATTCAAGCATATACGATAAACTTGACACTTTTGAAACACAAGTCTGAGGTGTTCTATATGATCATCATGCTCTTGTGAGTGAACACATAAATCATCCATGAAGATCTCAAGAAATTGCCTAAGGTACTCCTTGAATACATGACTCATTAACCGTTGAAAGGTTGCTGGTGCATTTGTTAGACCAAATGGCATAACACGATAGGCAAAGATGCCATCTTCAATAGCAAAGGCTGTCTTGTGTTGATCCTTTGGATCAATTGACACTTGATTGTAACCGGAGAATCCATCCAAGAAACTATATGCCTTTTTCCCTGCAACTCGTTCCAAAACATGATCTGTGATTAGAAGTGGGTAATGATCACGTACAGTAGCTGCATTTACCTTCTTGAGGTTTACACATACTCGAAGTTTTCCATTTTTCTTGGGCACCACTACAATAGGGGAGATCCATTCAATGTGTTCAATCACATAGATAAATTCTCCCTCTAAGAGCTTGTCTATTTCTTCTTTTATCTTTCGTGCAAAATTCTCATTGTAAGTATAAGGACGTTGCTTGGAAGGCTTTGCATCCTCTCGCAATGGAATTGTATGCTGACATATGCTTGGATCAACTCCTTTGAGGTCTTTATAACTCCAAGCAAAAACATCGCGATACTCCTTTATTGTTTGAATTAATAACTTCTCCTCATCTAAGGACAAGTCTGTGGCAATCCACACATAGCGAGGCTCTTCTCCTGGCTTGGCGATATCAATTTTTTTTGCATCTTCTGGACCATCATATGAAACCCCTGGCATGCTTGGCTTTTGTCGCATGGGCTGTTGAAGAACAATCTTCCGATCTTGAAGAGTGTACTGTGTGAAGTTGGGGGGAACATTGAGACCTTGTTCTTGTCCACTTGAGTCATCACTAATTGAAGACCATGTGGTTTTGAGCTCTCTTTTGCAATCTTGCATCAGATTTTTTTGTTCAACCGTTATCTTTGCACTTCCGACACTCTCTTTTGAATCGGTTTGAGACTTGAGTTTTGGTTTTGGTTTCTTCGTTTTTTTATGATTTTTGCTAACAGTTTTTAGCTTTTCTCCTGGTTGGTATCCATCTGATCGTTTTACTTGGTCTTTGATACTATCTTGTGCTTGGACATAGTATAGATATCCATTCTTTCCTGAGAAGTGAGGTGGTGGTCGAGAGTGCATTCTTAAACTCCTCATCTTCTTTTTGTTTTCTCTCACATCGTTCCCTCTCATCTTGTTTACGGATTCTCTTATGGCTCTTACAGCATTTACGTTTAGGTCGGCTTTCGAGGGATCTCTATTTGAACCTCCCTTCCTCTCAAGAGTAGACGTGCCTTTCCTAACTCTTCCTCGGGGATTATCACATCATCTTCAAAATCAGAGTCCCATCCATCTTCCTTATCAGCATCATTAGCAGATTCGAGTGTTAAATCCTCCACTGAGACTTCCTCTACATGCAGTGCTGTTGTGGATGCATCCCCATAGTACAAATCATCTAGAAGGTCACGTGGTTGTACCATTCGTATAGGAATAATGTCATATCCATCTGAGTCACAAAATTGAATTAGCTTAGGTAAAGCACATGTCGATAATGTTGCAAGGACATGACTCCATTCTAGTGGATCAATTAAGTGCTCAGGGAAGGGTTGTGGAATGTATGCCTCATCTGATACACTTTGATTACCCTTAAGTCTCTCAATGTTGAAATCCTTACATGAGGCTCCACACATCCACAGATCTTCTCGCCCATCTAACAATGTAACTCTTGAGCCCTCAGATGAAGCAAAATCAAACTCATCTATTGGAGACCTTGTTACATCACGATATGAGTGATTCTTTAGGTTGACCCTTGTGATGACAGAATCATGTCAGAGGTACAAATAATTGTATCCCCAATCTTGAATCATTTGAAATTGTCGCATGAATGGTCTACCCAATATCACTTCATAGTTTGGATGTTTTCCAAAATCCACTACTGCAAATGTGTGCTCATATTCAATCCCACATGTGGTGACCAATATATTCTTTAGCAGCCCAATGGGATGTTCTAAGCTTCCATCTGCTAGCTGCAAGCGCATCCTGGTACTCCTAATAGCTGGTTTGCCCCACTTTTCCCAAATGGACCTTGTCACAATGCCCACTCCTGCACCACTGTCAAGTATTGCAGTTGAAGCTACTTTTCGCACTTCTAATGGGAGGGTCGCATTTCCCTGATCGTCCTCACAAAATTTTCCTACTTTGTTGATAGGAATTTGTTGATAGGAACTGGCATAACATGCTTTGTCTTAGGGTGTATAGTACAATGATGGTGACCCTTTTTTAGCAATACCTACTCTGACAAACATATGGCAATATCATTCCACAACTCAGGTCGAAGCTTTATCAAATCAAGCAAAGGTAAGGTACAAGCCACTGGTGCTGACAAAATAGCTTGCACGATACCCATATCCATCTCTTTGTCAACCTTCTATGCATGGAGGGTATCCTCAAGGTTTGAGAAGAGTTCTTATATTCTCCCAAATAAGATGGTAAGGTTTTCATTGTATGCTTACTTCTAGGAGAAACAATTATTTGAACTTCCTCCTTGATGCTTGGGCATCTAAAGTTGTTTTCTGTGCCCCTGATAAAATCCACCTCAGAGAATGGAGGTGAAATAATAGAGGACATATTCTCATTAACTTTCTCATGAACTGCTGCCCACATCTCATTTGCCATGTCCTTGTTAGCATCAATAACTTCATCATTGTATGGGAAGGCAAGACTAGGTGGTGGCAGAATGCCTTCTTTCAATGGGGTGTCAATTGCTGCAGACTTTTCGCTATGAGCTTGGGAGATCAGCTCACTTTTCATTTCCCAACTTGATGACACTTCTGGTATGGTTTCTAACGTTGGCTTAGGAGAGGTTGGGCCCCGAGGGATAGGTGGAGGTGGGCCCTCAAGTATTGATTGAGCTTCCCTAATGAGTTGCTGATGTATAGCTAGATTGATCTTCTCCTCTCACGAGGGTTTGGGTATTCTTGAAGCTTCTTGGGTAGCTCAGATAAAGCTGCAATGCGACTTCTATGAGCATCAATGATGGCATCTAGAGTCTCGTTCACCTTATCCACAAAAACAGAACCCCCTGAACGGTTGTACTAGCCTCATCTTGTTTAGCACTAGGCCTAGGTTGAGGTTGATGCTCCTCATGCACTTCTTGGGATGTCAAAGCTTGATCCTTCATGTTTTGTTTAGAGACTTCTTGAGAACTAGTGGATGCACTCTTAGTTTGCTTGTTGCGGTTCTTTTTCTCCTAGTGGTCCTTTTTCTATTGGAATGTAGGGTCTTGTCCACTAGATTTGCCTTTGCATCCCTAGTTCGAGGTGTCTCATCAGTCTGCATTTCGGCATTTCGTGTCTGTGATCTAGTCATGACTCTAAGTGGCACGACATCCTCATTCTCTGATGAAGGTGGTGATGAAACTGCCTCTACAAAGTTGAGTGAGACCTTTGGTTGAGAGGTGCCTTCCTCATGTGGTTTCAGCAAACAATCCTTTGGAAAGTGTTCTACACAACACCCTAGACAATATCTTTCAATTGGTGGAAATTGTGGTACTATTGTATTGGATCGAGCTGCTTGCCTTGGGCGATGTGGACAATCACGAGCCCAATGAGGTTCTCCGCACTCATAACAGGGGCCCATTAGTTTGGCTTCTACTTTCCTTTGCTGCCATTGACCTGAGGGGCCTGGAGTCCTAGGTTGGTAGCCACCTAGCAACATCAAAGAATTTTGTTCCCCTGGTTGAGGTTCCAGTGCTTGGCTTGGATATGCGAGATTTTCAAGGAGATTTTCCTTGGATGAATATGATGCATATTCCCCCTCCACATAGCTTGGGTTTACCAAGTCTCTACACATATTTGAATTGTCGTAGTCAACAAACCTCACGGGAGCAGTCCCAAGAGCAGGAGGTTGAGCTCCAAGTACAGGTCGTGCTTGCTCTTGTGCAATCGGTGGCTTACGTTCAAAATTAGTATACTGTTGATGCATTTGTGGAGCCACTGCACCCCTTTGTTGCTCACACTCTTGTCTCATTCTTGCAATACGAGTACATTCCTGTGTGGTGTGGGTAAAATTCCAAGCACAGGCCTAGCACCACTTCTTTGTGGGTTGGTTTGTGGACTAGAGGAGAAAAGGTATTACATTCTTCGGTTTTATGGTTACCGCCACACGCTCCACAAAGATGAGGACCTGTAGGTAGTACACTCCTCATTCGCTGCTGTTGCTGCTGTTGTTGTGGCTGCATGGGTGGGCGCTAGGTTTGTCCCAATCTCCTTAGTACTAGGTTAGCTATGTGGTCTGTATTTACTAGCGCGCTAGACCCTGAACTTTGGTCATCACCCCACTGATCTCTAGGTTTCACGTCAGGGCCAGTACCCTCTTGGAATTTGAAGTTATCTGTGAAATCCATAGCATCATGGCAACACTCATTGAAATTTGTATGCTTCTTTGCATAGAGATGTGTGTGCAGTGTTGAATTTTTGAGTCCTTTTAAGAAGAGAGAAATTAATCGACTCTGGGTGGGCTTCTCATCTTCTGGGCAATGATTAATGTACTACTTTATCCTATTTACACAGTCTCTAACACTCTCAGTCTCGCCTTGCTTGAAAGAGTAGATGTTTGCTACCGTGTCATATTGAATCCCCATCAAGGAAAAAGCAACAATGAATCTCTCTTCCAAAACTCGTAAAGAAGATTTGTCTGAAGCCTCTAGTGCCTGAAACCAAGCAAGGGCCTTTCTCTCAAGAGTGAGCCCAAATCCTTCAATTTGCGTATGCTTGTCAGCTTGAACTGCTTGCCTAAATGCTACTACATGGTCATATGGATCTCTCGACCCTTCGTACTTCTTTACTAGTTTCTGAAGAGTTGATGGCCTTACTTGTCTTGAATACTCATCATAGGGCCTACGGCCTCTCACTCTCAGTGGGAACTGTTCCTCTCTTTGGTAAGATGGTCCACATGCATCCCAAAGTGGTGTGGGTCCCCTATTACCTGCCTCACCAACCCCCTCCAAAGATCTTGTTAACTGCATTTCAAGAGGTGCATTAATGGGAGGCGGAGTTGGCTCCCCTACCCTCCGATTGTCATAGTGAGAGAAACGTTGTTGTGGTGTGATCTGTGGTCGCACTTTTGGTGTAGGATAATATCTTGGTGCTAGAGTTGGGCTACTTGCAGTGGTCCACTTTGATGTTGAGGGTCCCTCTCTCGTGAATTCTCGTAAGGGAGGAGCAACAGTTTCTCCAAGAAAGGCTGTCTCTCCTGGTTTAGCTGTATTAGTTGAGAACACTTCCATGAATAATGGTTGTCCTCTCCACGTGAGCTCACAAATCTCCTAATCTAAGGTTCGGTATTCATTGGCCCATTTATCAACGATTCGGTTCTTGTGTCCTGCAAGCTTCTCGACTACCACCACAAGTGCTAGAGGAAGATCTAGCTCTGGCAATCTAGTTGTGGCATAATATCCTTCTAAAGAGTCCTTATAGACCTCTTGAAGTGGGTCATCCTGAAAGACCTTTGTCACTGGAATTTGTCGTACAAACTCCCATTGGTTCTCAGCCCCCTGATCCATTTTGCTCTTGCCTTTCCTATCCCTTTCCAAATTTAGATCTACACCAAGTAAATCATCTATGGGATGGCTTTGAGGACTGGGCATTGGATGGTCCAGGCATGTCCGGCTCAATGAGCGAATCATTTCTAGACTCCCTTGCTCCAGAAGGCTTTAATAAATCTAAGAACTCACTCTTAGAGAGCTCTCCTAATTTGTCTACATTCTCAGGATGATAGGTGACTTCGTAGAGCGAACACCATCTCCACCCATGTACATGTTACCTTGGTCATTGACTAGAGGTGCTCTATCAAGCTCTGAGAAAAAGTCTGCGATCTTAACGAGATACCGTTGTTGTGGATCCCTAAAGATCTCAGCTCCTTGAGCATTCGTGTAGACATATTGAAGTTTCGCATTGAGTGGTAACCCCATGGTGTCGGCTTCAAATGGATTAAAAGATCTTGTGGGTGTCCTATTTGGGGCTAAGGGATGACTATTTGACGACCCTAGATTGTCCATAGACAATGAGCTAGTTGTCCTGGAAAAGGTATCAGATTGCGATTCGAAAAAGGTTTCAGCAATATCTTCCAAATTTCTTACCGATTGGGTCCCACTTTCTTGTGTAGGTACTCTAGAAGTTGCCCTAGGCCCTATGGCAGTGTCTATATGGCGCCTCGACCGCAAGTGCATAAGGTCAAATTTTAAGGGGTTTTTTTATTTTTTTTAATTTTTAATTTTTTTTTCAAAAAATCCAAAAAATTTCAAGTTGGCTCAAACTTTGCCAGAACCCATTTTGAACCCCCTCGAACACATTAGGCCAAAAAAATAGCGTATTTTTTGGATCAAAAATCGCCTAAAATTTACCAGTTTCCCATATTGACTCACTATGGGAAAATGGTTCCGGGACCGAAATTTCGACGATGGGTGTTTTCTAACTCCTCTCAAAAAGTTAGATAACTTCCCAAATTTTTACGGCAAAAAATGAAAAATTTTCCAGACTCTTTTTTTTTTGCACCCCCTTATCCGGTGCGGTGCCGGTCTTTATGGTGTAGTGTGTGGGTCTCTCCGCGCGGTGCGCTGTTCACCCACACAGTCGCTTTCTTTTATTATTATTTTTTTCTTTCTTTTTTTAAGTGCGTGTGTAGTGAACTAAATGCGTGTGCAGCGAACTCAATACATGTGCAGCTGCCTGTGAGATTTGCAGCAAATTTGAAATGTTCAGTTTTCATGTGTGTGTATAGATTTCAGTTTCTCTACCTGTGCAGGTTTAACAGAGAACGAAAATGCAGGTTTAACAGATAACTAAAATGCACAAAATTAAAGATGCAGAAAACTAAACTAAGCTAAGAACAGAAAATAAAACGAACATGCAGAAAATTGAAACTGTAAAAATTATCCTCAAACAGAATGGCAAAAATGCAAAAACAAGCCTCTCTCTTTCGCACAAAAATTGAAATTTGCAGGTTTAGCGCTTACCTCCAATCCTTCCCATGTGTCGAATCCTTGTCCTGACCTCAAGGGAGAAGCATAGCTCGCCAATCGCACTCAAATTGCAAGACAAATAAAGAGAATTTAACAATAGATTAGTCTTAAATAAATACCAAAATTAGTCCCAAAGCCTGCTCTCCTATCCAACAGTTTTGCAACCTTAACAAGGAGTGATAGTGTGTGTATAGTGCTCAACTAATATAGGCACTTGCTCCTCGGCAGCGGCACCATTGTAGAGCGGTTCTCTCTACCGTGCAATATAGTGCTCATAGAGTACTACCGATCAACAAACGTGTTAAGAAACACAATGTCAATCGGAGGACTCGACCCAATTAGTGCATGAAGGCTTATCCCATGAGGGAGAGTTCACATACACAAACCACCACTTGACGATTCAACAATTCAACACCTCAATCAATCTCTCAATCCCTTAAATCCACCACACTAATCAAGAGAACAAGCAATGCATAGCAATCTCTCAATCCCTTAAATCCACCACACTAATCCATCGCCAGTGCCCTTTGACTCCTCTGATCTCCAACCGTCGTCACCGCCAATGCCCTCTGACTCCTCCGACCACCAGTGCCCTTCGATCCCTCTCCGACCGCTCCGATCATTGTCACCGTTGGTGCCCTTTGACCACTCCTTAAATGCAACAAGCTAATTGATGTCAAGGGAAAGATAGGCAAGGTAGACACTATGTTAATACAAAAAACCCTTGATAACATTACTCATGTTTTATTCATTTATCCATTTATTAAATGCAAAAAAATTGATTGATGTCAAGGGAAAGATAGGCAAGGTGGGTATACGTGCACTGTGTTAATACCAAAAACCTATAATAACATTAGATGTCTTTTTATTTATTCCTAGTGCAAAAAGTGTAATCTAGAAAATCAAAATATTATAATGGTGGACTGGTGTCATCACATTCAGAATCTCTAAGTGTTTGTCTTTGTCTTTTTTTTTTTGTAGTCGTTTTGTTATCTGATTACATTTCATTAAGTTATTTGATTATATTTCATTAAGTTATCTAAATTATACTTCATTAGGATATATATATATATAGTGTGTGTGTGTGTGTGTGTGCATGTGTGCATGTGTGTGTGTGTGTGTGTGTGTGTGTGTGTGTGTGTATGATGATAGATTATATACAATGTGAAAGAAGGGTGCACAAATTATTGAAGATAGATCTTAAAATAAATGATTTTAATATGATGGAAGCTATTAAGCTCATATATATATATATATATATATATAGTGCATGTATGATAGGTTGACCATTGTCAGTCCTCACAGCAACCGTATGTTCACTCTCCAACTAGACCCTATGTTGCTTTTAGACCCATTATTCAAGCTCGTTTAGGTGCTTGTTTGGCATGGAGATGGTGTGTCTTAAGAAGACATCCCTCTAAACTTAATACAATCTAATATGGGTTTTAGTTCAGCACTTGCATGTATCTTATTTAGCATATATACCTAAGCTATCTCTTAACCATCGGCCATATATGACCCATCCCTAGTGTCATAACTAGGGTTTGCTACTCATATGCAAAGTGGCTTCTCCTCATAAAGGGGATGTTACAATGTAAAGCTAGGTTATACCTTCATAGTCAACATGACGTGGGTGGAGCATTGAATTTCCAACATTGGCATCCTTAAATAATCAAAAATCAAAAGATACACCACTTTGGGTAACCAAGAAAATCACACCAGAACAACTCCTGCACAAGGAAACAAAGTTGGATGTGAGGTAAGTGGGTAGTTTGTCTAGGAATTTCATACCTCCAAGCTACGAAAGAAACACCACTCTCTTAAATGAGACCCTACCCTTTTAAAAGGTCCATTTGTAATAGTTTTTCCCTGTTTGTATGTTCTAAGGCCACTACTAGTAGCTAGCTTCATATATTGGTCCATAGGTCATGTTTGTCCTTTGTGAACATTCTCTCTCTCTCTCTCTCTCTCTCTCTCTTATATATATATATATATATATATATATATATATATATATATATATATATATATATATATATATATATATATGAATGTGTGTGTGTGTTTATTTTATAATTAAAATTGCATTTGCTAGAGAAGAATGAGAAGCTTAAGATATGACCATCCCACATAAAGTTATCACCGCATCTAATCCAATTAGCTAAGGCCTACAAGGTACCTAAAGCAAAAGATATGGAGATAGAAGATGTAAAGAACCATAGGGTGATGATCTATCTACTTCCAAAAAAAGAGAAATGAAGCAAAAGCCGAGTTGGAGCCTCTAAATCAATTAAGAAGCTTGAGCAACAACCACCACAACAAAGATAAGGCTAACTAGTATATCAAATAAACCACATGGTTTTTCGAGAGAGATAGGATATGAGAGTATATTTGCAGAGAGACCTTCCTGAGGATCCTTGAGAAGTATATACTACTAATGCTCTACCAAAAAGTTAAAGGTTTTTTGGAAGAGGATGCCCCATGAGAAGCCAAAAGGCCATTTAAACTCAATGAAGAGCTTAGAGCAAAACACATGCATGACAAGGCAATCACAAAGCCACTTTAAGCGTATATTACATTAAAAGAGATATGGAGAAACCTCAACCTAAAGCCCCAAAGAATCGCAAGGGCAAGAGACGAAGAGCCATGCATTGAAATAGATATACTCTTTTGGGAGAAAATTAAGGATATTGGCATGCTTAGAGCAAATAGCAACACACTCCCCTAGTTTACAAACAAAAAAAAATAGGCACATGGTGACAAGATGCAAAGTCAACCATAAGACCTTAAGACAATAAATGATAATGAGGGGGGAGAAGATGGAGTCATTCACCAAGCTAAATGAGTTGTTAGATTAAGGGGCTAAGAAACAACTGAAAATCTTGCAAAGAAGAAGAAAAAGATAATGTCATCTAAAATGGATGAAATGCAAGATAGATTAAAAGTTACTAAGGCTAATGTAGATCAACATCCACTAGGGCTAATGTAGCTCAACATACAATAGAAACCCATAGAGCCATAGTAACTAGAGAAGCCATTAAGATCTACCTATGACTAAGGCCAGAACTAGGTGTAATCTAGGTGTGCTAGTCTCCATGCCAAGCTGGAGAAAGGTTAAGGTGGATGCCCAATTGACACACACTTGATCAATTTGACATCCTCTAGTTCAATATTTAACACCCCATGATCACATGCAAGGTTGACACACACTTGATCAATTTGACATCCTCTAGTCTCCATGCCAAGCTGGAGAAAGGTTAAGGTGGATGCCCAATTGACACACACTTGATCAATTTGACATCCTCTAGTTCAATATTTAACACCCCATGATCACATGCAAGGTTGACACCATATAGATTATCGAAGTAAAAGGCAAATACTAAGCAATAAATTACTCCATAGGCCAAAAGACTCTAAAAAGTGCAACTTGCATTAACACAAATAACAAGATCTAGCAAGATAGAGATGGATAATAATGTAAATTACTATTACAAATTGAGAAATTGATGGCAACTACCTTCCACACATGTTCTTCTATGAGGGAGCTTAGATTCCACCCATGTGCTTCTACGAGGGAGCTTAGATTCCAATCTCCAAAGACACAAAAGACACTATTGTGGAGGTTGTATACAAAGCGAAAGAGGGATGCATATAGTAGTGAAGAATGATTTCAACATGATGGAAGCTATAGAGCTCATCTATATATATATGTATATATTGCATATATGATAGGTTGTATGAAATGTGAAACAAGGGTGCACAAACTACTCAAGATAGATCTTAAAAATTATGATAGAAGCTATTGAGCTCATATATATATATATATATATATATATATATATATATATATATAGTGCATGTATGATAGGTTGACCCTTGTAAACCATCATCATATGTTCACTTCAATTGGACCTTATGTTGCTTTTAGACCCATTCAAGTTCATTTGGGTGTTTGTTTAGCATGCAAACATTGTCTCAAGAAGATATCCCTCTACACCTAGTGCAGTCTAATATGGGCATACTAGTCGGCACTTGCATGTATCTTATTTAACATACCTAACTAAGCTATCTCTTAACAAGAACACATATGACACAACCCTAGTGTCGAAACTAGGGTTTGCTACTCACACACAAAGTGGCTTCTCCTCATAAAGGGAACCTTATAATATGTAAAGTTAACTTGTACATGCTTAGTCAATAGGACATGGGTGGAACATTGAATTTCCGCCTTGGCATCCTCAAATAATCAAAAAAATCAAAAGATACACAACTTTGGGTAACCAAGAAACTCACACCAACACAACTCATGCATAGGGAAACAAAGTTAAAGAAAGATTGAGCTACTGCCAGTGAGGTAAGTGGGTATTTTATTAGGAAGGTAGGGCCATCATCCAAGAATTTTATACCTCCAAGCAAAGAAAGGACCATGCCTAGTCTCTTACATGAGACCCCACCCTGTCAAAGGTAAACTTGTAATAGTTTTTCCCTTATTGCATGTTCTAAGGCCACTACTGTCTAGCTTCATATATGGGTTCACAGGTCGTGTTTGGCTTTCATGAACATTTATTGAATCTCTCTCTCTCTCTCTCTCTCTCTCTCTCTCTCTCTCTCTCTCTCTCTCTCTCTCTCTCTCTCTCTCTTGTGTGTTGGTGGTCTCTTGAATTCTTTCATATCATCTTCACATGCATCTCAACAACATCATCTTTGAAACCCCTTGCCTATTTACTTCTCTTCCTTTTCTTGATTTTCTTTATAAATCTAATTATTTGCATTATCTGCTTGATGTGCCTCCTCTCTACCTATATATATGCGTGCATGCGCGCACGCATGTGTGTGTGTTGTTTTATAATTAAAATCACATTTATTGGAGAAGAATGAGAAGCTTAAGACAAAGACAAAGTTATCACCTCATCTAATCCAACTAAGGCCTACAAAGGTACTTAAACCAAAAGATATAGAGATAGAGGATGTAAAGAAACATAGGGTGATGATCTCTTTGCTTCAAAAAAAAGGGAAAAGAGACTAAAGAAAAATCCAAGTTGGAGCCTCTACATCAATTAAGAAGCTTGAGCAACAACCACCATAAGGAGTATATCAATTGAGAAGCTTGAGCAACAACCACCATAAGGAGTATATCAAATGAACCATATGGTTTTTCCATAGAGATAGGATATGAGATAGCCTATTTGTTGCAAAGAGACCTTCTTGAGGATCCTTGAGAAGTATCTACTGCTAATGCTAAGCCAAAAAAATAAATAAAGGGTTCTTCTTGAGGATCCTTGAGAAGTATCTACTACTAATGCTAAGCCAAAAAAAAAATAGAGGGTTCACTGGAAGAGGATGCCCCATAAGAAGCTAAAAGGCCATTTAAACTCAATGAAGAGCTTAGAGCAAGACAATCACAAAGCCACTTCAAGCCTATATTAGATTAAGAGATATGAAGCAAGAGGATAAACCACTACTAATAACCCCAAGGGTAGGAGACAAAAAGCCATGCATTGAAATAGATATACTTTTTTGAGAGAGAAAGATAAGGATATTGGCATGTTTAGAGCAAATAACAACACACTCCCCTAGTTTGCAAACCCAACAAAAAGGCACATGGTGACAAGATGCAAAGTCAACCAGAAGATCTTAAGGCAATGAATGATAACGTAGGGGAGAAGATTGAGTAATTCACTAAGCTAAACGAGTTGTTAGATTAAGGGGTTGAGGAAACAACTAAAGATCTTGCAAGAAGAAGGAACATATAATGTCAGCTAAAATGGATGGTATGCAAGATATATTAACAGTTACTAGGGCTAATGTAGCTCAACATCAACTAGAAGCCCATCGTAGCTAGAGAAGCCATTGACATTTACCTATGACTAAGTCCAGAACTAGGTGTAATCTAGGTGTGCTAGTCTCTATGTAACTTTGGAAAAGATGGAGTCTAAAGATTAAAGTGGATGCCCAATTTGACACCCTCTAGATCAATATTTGTCCAAAGCACTAGTAGTAGAGAAAAGAAATCCTTAACATCCTGGAATCTTACAAGACTCTCATTGCTCTCCAATAAGAAACCAAAAGTTGGAAAATGGCCAAAGGAGAACATTGGGCCAACCAAGTGTGTTCACTTTAGGCAAAGTAGTAGATGAGACAAATATTATAAACTAGACAACATTGCAAGTATCAATAGGGAAGGCATCTATATAAAAGAGAAAGATTGACAAAATAGACTTGGCAAACACGGGCTACATATGTGATGAAATCCATAGGAAGCAAGATGAGTTATGTAAATCATAGATCGTAATACAGAGCTGTTAGGACTATATTTCAATTAAAGGATTTAATTAGATAATTTCTCATTGCTTTCCAAAGTTTTTAGATATGCATTGCTTCACAAACATATCTATGGTGTAATATAATCCATCTTAGGCTCAAAAATCAATTGAAACTCCAAAATTTAGGTCTTTATGAAAATTTTATGGTATTTAGCTGTCATTAAAAAAAATTAACTTTGAGAATTTTTATAGCTAATAAAACAATCATAGAATATCACCAAATCTTACACACATATTCTATACAATGTTATTCTTTTGGTGCATTTTGTGAGACAATCACATATACACATGTCCTTTTAGGCACTTTGTTTTAGGCAAAAGTTTACAAATTTTGAACCATATTCATTACTATGGAATAAGAGACTACAAGGATTTTTTTAACATCTTATAAGACTTTAAGTAGAATATCTAGTCATCTTATATAATAATTAATAGTGTTTTCATAAGTTTCTCACTAGATGATCCAAACATAAGCAAGGGTTCATGCACGCTATTATGCTATCAATGTAATTTTGAAAATTGAGGCTTTCACCTTGTTTTTTAACTAAAATAAAAATGTTTAGATATGAATTCTTAACTGATTACTTTAGTGAAGACATTGATTTATGAGTATAACTAAAGTAAATCACCATATAAGCTCACATTATTGTCTTATTTTAGGTGTCAAAGACTTAAAAACAAAAAAGAGATTCTAAGAAATAAATTTAATTGAATTAATTATTAATGTAATAGTTTTTTTTGGTCATGAAAAATATATCTCTCATCTCTTAAATACTATGTAAGGATTAGGATAAATTATAATAAGTCTAGATCATTTTTTTCTTGCATGTGGTAACCTACTTTGTAAATTCATAAACTATTTGGATTATAATACTAAATATACCTCTATTTATGATGATTATAATACTGGATATATCTCTATTTATAGTGATTTATCAATTATACCTAAAGTTATTTTTATCAATTATACCTAAAGTTACTTTTATCATTCTACTAATTTTCTAAGGTTGCCACATTCATGAAGGCATGCATTAGAAGAGAAGTGTTAAAATACGACTCCCATTTACAAGATATGAATTTTTTAGCAAACCCCTGAAAAGACATATTTATATTTTGCTAAGCTACCAAACTAGTGATAATGATGATGAATGCCAAGATAAGCTTAAGAAAAAGAATTATTTCAAACTAAACAAAAGGTTTTCATTAATAATCAAGCTCTTAAAACAAGTAATGAATTCCATGCATAATGATCAATGCCAAGATCAGCTTAAGTAAAACAATAATCACATAGTAAACAAGAGGTTTTCAATCATAATCAAGTGTTGAAAAAGAGTAGTGGATTCATTTGGGCTTGAGGAGATTGGGGTTGAAATGTTCCAAGCATCTTCTTCATCAAACATTATATCTCTAATAAATGTAAAATGTATATGAATAGGATCATACAACTAACCTTACTATGCTCTAAGCATCCCACCATTAGAACCTTAATTGACTTTACATCAAGGTTTCTTCTATCATCATTTGGTATGTGTGCATAAGCTCAGCAAATGGCTAGTGTTTATTTTGATTTCTAAGCTTCTCATATCATTAATCAGGTTGTCCTACTTTAGGATTAGTAATCTCCCTGAGATCGCCACATAAAGCATCACTAATTCCAAAGCTCATAATTAGAACCTAGAACCATTAAGCTTTTGGCATGATTCCATAGATATTAGAGATCATAATTGAGGCCATTGAGCTTTTTACATGGTTCCATACAAGTTAATCATACTGATAATGAATCACAAATCCAAGAAGAAAACACTTTCAATCATTGTAAGTTATTGCATATATTTAGTCCCAAAATTGTCAAGGTGATTTTCCCACTCTTTAAGGGATGTAAAGATGCACTTGCATCTATTAATACACCTATGGATGTGACAGTGATCTTGTGGCTATTACATTGAATGGCTTGGGTAAGGAGTGCAAGTCATTTGACACCTCTATCACAATGAGAGGTGGTGACCCTCTGAACTTTGAGGAGTTGGTTTCACTGCTTGATATTTATGGAAGAGTTAAAGCTTGGATTAGGTACATCATCAAATAGTAGTGGGCATGCAAGGGATCAGACATTCTACACACAGAGAGGTGTGAGACGCAGGGGGGGAGATCCTCATGTAGAGGATGCAAAAGGTGGACGTGGTTGGTTAGATAGACCAACATAATAGAATTTTCAGCCTTCATTTGTGGTGCATGAGGCAATAGATGATCTTATTTCCAAGTTAAGGGGAGATCTAGCTCTAGAGGAAGAGGTCATTGGCAACCTCAACAATAATAAAGCAATGGGACTGATTGTCATTGTTGTGGTAAGATTGGTCATATGGCGAAAGATTGTTACAAGAAGCAAAATGACATGCACGGTGGAAGAGTCCAACATGGGAATTATGCATTAACTAGCAATTATGCACTATCTAGGCAATGATGGGAGTGTAAATCATTTGTTTACTATGAAATATGTTATGAGCAACATGGCTACACATAGTGAAGTAGATTATGGTTTCAAGAGCATCAAACCACGTGACTTGTCATTGAGAGTGGTTCGATAGGATGTTACCTACACAGTCACATGATTATGTTATTATTATAAGGGATAATACACAACATTATATTATTCATGTTGGGAGTATCTCATTGAGGATGCATGATCGTAGAGTGAAGACCATTTCTGAAGTGTTGTATGTACCATCTATCACTAAAAACTTGGCATCATTTAGGCAAATGATAGAGTAAGCTTTTCAAGTGAGATTTAATGGTTACTCTCTCTTTGTGTGTGTGTGTGTGTGTGTGTGTGTGTGTGTGAGAGAGAGAGAGAGAGAGAGAGAGAGAGAGAGAGAGAGGAGAGAAGGGGTGAGGGAGGTATTAGTAGAGAATTTGGTGACATTATATGACACCAATACACATGCAAGCGGAAGATTCAATTGAAGCAAAATATGCATAGCATAACTTGAAACAATAGGAGCATACATGATTCTGTGCAAGAGATCAAGGGATGTACAGATGCATCTCTTAATGCACCTATTGATGATATCACTAAGAATTTGGCATCAGTTGGACAAATGGTAGAGTAAGGATTTCAAGTGAGATTTAACGATCTTGGTTGCATTGTGGAAGACTTTGAGAATGGATGTAAGCTCATTGTAAAGGGTCAAAAGTTGTTTATTTTAGATGCAAGTATTCTAGAATTGAAGTCAACCATGTTTTCACGTAGTCGTGGCATTGTGCAAGAAATTGATATGTGGCACAAGAGGATTGGTCATGTGAACATACAAAAGTTTAAATCAATGCAAACAAAAGGAATCGTTGGTGGTTTGGTAAGGCTCAAATATGATGGGTTGCATTTCCTAAGGAAGGTCAAATGCGTGTAAGACCTTTAGAGATTATTTGGGGTCTTACATAATCCCAATCCACTAAAGAAAGTAGGTACTACAACACATTCATTGATGACTTTAGGAGGACGATAAAAGAGAAGAATGAAGCTTTGGGAAAGTTCAAAGAGCTCAAAGCTCTTGTGGAGAAGCAATATGGTCATTGGATTAAGTGCTTAAGGATAGATGGTGGAGGTGAGCACACCTCACATGCATTTGATGGGTTCTTAAGAGAACATGGGATTAGAAGGTAGCTCACATGCATGTATACCCCTCAGCAAAATGGGTTTGCAAAGAGAAAGAATAGATTGATTGGTGAAGTGGCTAGAGCTATGCTAAATGAGAAGGGCATGCCATCATATTATTGGGCAAAAGCATGTGCTATAGCGGTGTATATCTTGAACAAGACACCTACAACTGCCATACTTGAGAGTACTCCTGAGATGATGACATGTTTTAGACCCAACATTAGAGACTTGTTGAAAGTGTTTAAATGTATTTCTTATGTACATGTGTCAGATGAGGAGAGAACCAAATTGGGTACAAATATTATAATCCAATCACCAAACAAGTTGTCATTGGTCAAGATATCATATTTGATAAGCTGACTAGTTGGTACAAAGAAAGTGAAAATGTGGTGATTGATGATGTGTGAGGCCAATATAGATGTATATAATTTGCCTTTGGAGGAGTCTACTAGTATAAATTTGGTGAAGAGGACAAACTAGATCTCACAAGCTCTTGCACACACACACACACACACACACAATAAATGAACACAACACAATGGAGTGAGGAGGGAGAGAGAATAGACACAATGTGTGGCACCTAACATGCTTCATAGAATTACTAGATAACTCTCACCCACAAGTGGTGAGCTCTCTCTCACCATACAACAATAGATAGCATACCTATATATAAAGATTAGGCTCACCATACTACATTAGATAGCATAACTATATACAAAGATTAGGCTCACCATACTACAATAGATAGCATACCTATATACAAAGATTAGGCTCATGCATGTGAGCCATGTTTCACAATGCTAGACACTCCTCTCTACCTTAGGATATAAGAAATCAAATCCACCACACTTCTAATACTTGGATTCCCTATATTTCGGCACCCCCCTTAAAATACAAGTTTTCCTTATTCTTGAAATCTAGGTCCCCCCCTTAACCTATTCCACACAATGTGGAAATGATGTGGTACACGTGAACATTTCTCTTTTACAAAGCATCACTTGGTGAAAGTACAAAGATACATCAATCATGTGGGGGTAGGATGTAGCCAATGTTGATGTAGATGACAATGTTCGTGTCACTAATATCGATGCCGATCCATGTGTCAATGAAGAATCAGATCTTGAGGGTATTCCCCCCCTCATGGGTCTTCATGCATACTTGGTGTACATCTCTACACCATGACTTGTTGCTAGGGTGTCCACCATGAGTGAGTACACTTGCCTATACTCAACACAAGCTCATGCTCTAACTGTGCTATTTGCATCTAGCCATGCAAACCATCATCACATACATCATCCTACATCACATTAGTACCAATGATATGGTCATTATCTAGACCATCAACAATTGATGTAGCTACATTACTACCATCATGTACATCACTCTCATCAAAGAGAACGTCAAACCCTTGAGTGATTTTTACCTCATCATCCTCAGGATCACCCAATCAATCTACATGTCGTTTTCCTTCAATGCTTTGAGAGGTCAAAGATGAATCTCCAAAACCTATTCCTTGGTCAATGTGGGTGCATCGTCCCATGCCACATATCCATGTGTATCACCATTATTACTTGCATCATTAAGGTAAACCGAGTAATTATAATGACCATCATCATAAATGTACTCCATGCCATACATTATCATTTTCCATGCATATAGATTCATCATGTACTTTACCTTTAGGTGCCTTATTCCATGCATTATCATGAATGTGATCTTTCTTTGATGTAAAACATATAAACAAATTCCGTCATCACCATGATCTTCATCACTCTCCCATAAAAGATCCCATAAATTAAAAGCATCCATGTGAGTCACCCAAGGCTCACACACATGGCATGATCTCTAGGATTTATAGGTTACCATGCATACAGATTCATCATGTACTTTACCCTTAGGTGCCTTACTCCATGCATTATCATGCATGTGATCTTTCTTTGATGTAAAAGCATATAAATGAATGCCATCATCGCCATGATCTTCATCACTCTCCAATAAAAGATCTGATAAGTCAAAAGCATCCATGTGTGTCACCCAAGGCTGACACACATGGCATGATCTCTAGGCTTTATAGATTACCAAGCCTAGATTTCCAAAACTAACTAGCCAAGGCTTATGCTTGTGTGTGAATATGCCTCTTTTACAAGTTCTAGTGTAAGTTTTAAACCATTTACCATAGAAATAAAAATACCCCCAATACTAGTCGTGTAAGGATTCTCTCTCCTTTTGGCTACCAATTTCTGACTAAGATAGCCTTATCTTCATAGTTGGTTCACATTATGCCTTGTTTGCTTCTTCTTCGCTTTTGCCTCTAACTATTGTGATTGAACTTCTCTTGTGAGCTACAGGTCCTACTATTTGCCGTTTATCTAGATCTGTGCCTACCTCTGTGGGTGCCTTTCTTATCCGTATATCTTTGCTTATAATGTACAAGCACACTAGCTTTGGTGTGCGCTCTTGTCTCATAGCCCCTTGCGATTGTGGCCTGAGCTTCTCCTTCGTGATATGCTAAGTGATGAGATTGTTGCTACTAAGGTATGTGGCATGAGTTGCTCTTAATGATGGAATTTTTTCAATGTCGCCGTCTTGAGTTCATTTTACTATTGTTACTCTGTGATGAGGATCTCCTGCTCTACTAGGTGATATTGTATATGAAACCATGTACTATTATTACCTCTCCTTGGTGCTTTTAACACCATCGTGAGTACCTCCCTTTTCTGTCAACTTCCACCACTATCTAAGGTTCGTGGGGGTGTGCTTAACTATGGTGGGTTCTCAAGTGCTTCTCTTGGCCTTTGGTCTACCTCCTTTCTAGTGGTATAAGCCTTGCTTGGCTAAGTGCTCGCCAATGCTCAGCTTGGAGCCCCCACTTGACTCCTTCCTTTTCTTTAAATTTGTAGCATTAGGGCATGTACTTGGCTAACCCACTTAGCTGTCTTCTTATACCACACTTGTATGGACGATACGTCCGTTTTATCCTCTTCTGCATTTAAGAAGAACCAATGTTTATTAACACTTTTGCAATATGTTGTCCCCTTATGCCTTTCACCAAGACGTTTCTTGCAAACACATGCCTACCATTAGGCACACATAGCTTTGTTTCAAAGCTTTCTTCCTACAAGATCAGCCCCTCCCTTGGGCATAAAGACCAATTCTTGCCTTCCCAATCAGGCACCAAACTTCCATAGATCTCAACACAAATTACCTACTCCTAAGGCATCCAAACCATAACAAAAAATTACAAGTAATTCTTATTAAGCTAAAAAATGAATTCTTAAACCAAATTTACATAATGTTGACTTTTTTGTGTAGACAACTCGTCCAAACTTTTTGTTATAGAAACCACCACCTCTTCTTCTTTTTAAAGTTACTACACTCCTTGTAGCGTATAGAATCATATGTTGCAAATTTCAACAGCACAACTGCCTAAACTATATCAGGCTAATCCTTGCACTCATTTGTAAACATGGAGGAATATCAGGCACCAAACTTCCATAGATCTCAACACAAATTACCTACTCCTAAGGCATCCAAACCATAACAAAAAATTACAAGTAATGCTTATTAAAATAAAAAATGAATTCTTAAACCATATTTACATAATGTTGACTTTGTTGTAGACGACCCGTCCAAACTTTTTGTTTTATAGAAACCACCACCTCTTCTTCTTTTTGAAGTTGCTACACTCCTTGTGGCGTACAGAATCATATGCTGCAAATTTCAACAGCACAGCCCAGCCTAAACTATATTAGGCTAATCCTTGCACTCATTTTTATACATGGAGGAATTCTCCATAACTCACATTGGCCTCTAGGAAGGCTGCTTTGATACCAAGTAGAAAATTTGGTGAAGAGGACAAACTAGAACTCACAAGCTCTTGCACCATACACATAATACTCAATGAATGGACACAACACAATGGAGTGAGGAGGGAAAGAGAGTAGACACAATGTGTGGCACCCAACGAACTTGATAGGGCTCTCTCTCTCTCTCTCTCTCTCTCTCTCTCTCTCTCTCTCTCTCGCAATATATAGCACACCCATATACAAAGATTAGGTCCATACATGTGAGCCACGTGTCATAATGAGAGCACACTCCTATCTACTTTAGGATATAAAAAATCAAATCCATCACACTTCTCATACTTGGATTTCCTATATTTCAATAGTATTAACGTCCACGAAAAACCCCAAACAAAAAAAAATGATACCTTGGTTCTTTGAGAATACAAGTCTATGGATAAAGATATAGACAACAAACAAAACCCCAAGGATCTATGAGACAACAAATGATACATTGGTTCCATGAAATACTAGTCTATGGAGAAAGATCTAGCAAACAAATACAAACAAACAAAACCCAAGGATCTATGAGACAAAAAATGATGAATTGATACCATGAGAATACGAACTAGTCTATGGAGAAAGATCTAGCAAACAAACACAAACAAACAAAACCTTAAGGATCTATGAGACAAAGAATGATACATTAGTTCCACGAGAATACTAGTCTATGGAGAAAGATCTAGCAAACAACACAAACAAATAAAAAGTAAAGTAAACATCCTACTAAAAATCAACTAGGAGTTCGATGGTGCTATAAACATGAAGCCACATTTGGATGTGGTTTTTGGGTTTTTTAAAGTTTAAAATTTGGATTAGACTTGAGAAAATCCTCAATGATAGCATTTTCACGGTAGAGTGCCCATTTGCTTCTTGTGGAGCTCTAACTTTGGTTAGTTCTACATGTCTTTTGTGTAAGTTACATTAGAGTGAGTTCCTCTACAATCCATATCTTGGCGGTTAGAGTGAGTTCATATGTAACACATATGTGAGAGAGAGAGAGAGAGAGAGAGAGAGAGAGAGAGAGAGAGAGAGAGAGAGAGAGAGAGAGAGAGAGAGAGAGAGAGAGAGAGAGAGATGTGACCAAATTATCATGAGATCTTTCACACCTTTTTCAACCTTTTATGGCTTAAAAAGCAACCCTTGTAAAATCAAACTTTTCAAGGTCTAAAACAAACATCATTTCATCTAAATATGGGATTGTAGTCTGTGAAAAATGAAAAAAATCGTTAATTTTATGAGAAGCAACCTTTTACTATAATAATAGATGAAGTGCCACTTAATAAATAATTTATTTATTTACTCTAATAGTTGAAGTGCCACTCAATAAATAATTTTTCAAAAAATTTATTCTAATGGTTGAAGTGCCACTTAAATATATTGCCTCTTGGGCTATAGGAGGCCCAAAAAAATAGAAAAATTTGAGACATTGAAAAATATTATTATAGTGCAAGAATTAGATTTCGGCAACGTCTTCGCTCCTATATAAGCTAGGCATCGTCTCTGCGCCTATTTCGTGTCTGCAGGCCATGGCTTCGCAGGGTACCTCTTGAAGGAAAAAAAAAACTTAGTTGCATTAGCAAATTTTAGAAACAGAAAGAAAGAACCTTCGCCGCCATCGCCATTGTCAGCTCGGAGCTTCGAGCTTCAGAGACAGAAGGGAAGCGGTCGTACAGGATCACCATCGCTGCACAGGGAGCTTCGTGAGCTTCGGATCCCCGCTTTCTAGCCTTCTCTGATCCCTCTGATGCATTCAGATCAAAACGTCAGCTTGAGGCCCGGTGGCGGTAAGGGGAGCCTCCCTGGTCCCCGCAGCAGCAACAGCAACAGCAGCAGCACCCCTGATCCACTGTTCCCTCGTCGCCTCAACCTCGGTGGCAAGGTTAGGGTTTCTGTTCCCTAACTCGGAACTCTTTCTAAAAAAAAAAAAGCATTTCCATCATAACTGCTGCATATGTCACTCTGTGTTTTCTGGTTTTCCTTTGGCTTGTGGGCTGAACTCTGCCATACAGAAGCATCTTTTTTTTTTGGTGTGTTTGGCGTGCTTTTGATGATTCAATGCAAGCTTATGGCGCTCCAATCTATGTGTTTTCAAGCTAGAAGTGCTTCTATTTGCCATGGCTGACCATTCCCTGCTGTCTGTCTGTGTGCCTGCGTCTACTTGAACAGCGTCTCAATTGACTCTAATTTATCATTCACTGTATATATGAAGTGCTCTTTAGATTGTTAAGCTTAATCAGACCTGTTCTTTGGTGTTTATTGTAGTGTCCTTGTTTTTTCCGTAATCTCTGTTTTGTTTAAGCTTAGTGTCTTTGCTTATGTGTGCTGATAAGCTTAAATATGCCCATTCTCATAAAGATATGTTTATTTAGCTTTGTCAGGAAATAATTAATTTACAGGCCATGGGTCAAGTATGATGCTTGCAAGAGGGAAGGGTGAGATTTGTCATGTGGCACATGCAAAACTCTACAGACCGTGGGCTGAGAGAAAGGTAAGGTTTGCTGTGTAACACGGACACATCTTTAAAGCATTCTAGCTTGATTTTGGCTGTAGGGTACGGAGTTCAAGGCCTCCACGCCTTCAGCTGAGCAACTAAAGTATACAAAAGAGGAGCTGTACAAGCTAAAGGAGGTGGGCCACTTTTTTTGAACCACTGTATTGGAGGTGCTTTCTTTCGCACTCTATGTGATCTGAATTAGTTTTTCCATGCAGGTCATCACTGACATTCCACAAGAGATAAAACAAGCAGTTTCTGAGATTGAATCTGAACTCTCTGTGCCAGAGGAGCCAGAATGGGCATGGCCAGTGACCAATGTAACATGCCTATTTTTGTCTGTGTGCTGTGTGCAATCATGTTGTATGCTTGGATATACTTCAGCCTTACAAAGCTGTATTGAAGGTGATTACTGTTTGTAACCCCCCATTTGGGCCCAGGTTCTGCCATCAGCAACACGGTTCTCAGAGGCAGACAATCGTGACTGGAAAAGCAGGGTGCCTTTGCCTTCAGCCCCTGAGGAAAAAACCAATGAGCAGCAATTGAAGGAAATAGGGAAGAGATCGGAGAGTGATTGGCGTGACAGAGAGCAAGAGTTTGATGGTTCAGCTCTGCAGATCACACGCCAACAAGATCTTCTGGCTTCACAGTTCTCATCAAGGCAGCAAGAGCCCCAGTATTCAAGGCAACAAGCGTCTGCAGTTTTGGGGGTATGCCTCAAACATGTAGGGTTGTTCTGAATGGGTCACTGATTACACCTCTTACTGACACTACACTGCTCAATACATGTTTGTTTTTGCATGTAGGTTGATGCTGCTCGTCCCACACCAGCTATTTTACGGGCTGCCAACCCATGGACGGCTAGGAGAGGTGCAGTGTCTGAAAAAGAGAAGGTTCTTAGGACAGTTAAAGGGTATGGTTTTGCTTCTTGTTTCAAGTTCGTAAGAAATTTCAATGCTGGCAAAAAGTTTTGTTATTGCACAATTTGTGTGTAGTGCTACTATAGGTCTGCTACCATAACTAATCAACTGTTCAAATTTCATGTTAATGAGCAGAATATTGAACAAATTGACACCTGAAAAGTTTGATGTTCTTGTTGAGCAACTCCTATATGCAGGCATCGACTCAGCTGGGATATTGAAGGCAAGAGCAGTCTCTTTTTAAATGAGCTGCTTTTACGGGTCTGCTTGTCATTCATAGCTTACTCTTTGATGTCTGACCTGGCAGGGGGTCATCTCTCTTGTGTTTGACAAGGCTGTACTGGAGCCCACCTTTTGTCCCATGTACGCAGAAATGTGTGTGCATCTCAGCAAAGCACTTCCAGAATTTCCGTCTGATGAGGATGATGGGAAGCCTGTTACGTTTCGCCGGATTTTGCTCAACAGCTGCCAGGAGGAGTTTGAAGGAGCTGACAACTTGCGAGCTGAAATCCGACAGCTGACCAAACCAGAGCAAGAAGTCAACCGCTTTGAGAAGGAAAAGCTCGTAAAGCTTCGTACACTCGGCAATATCAGACTGATTGGCGAACTTTTTAAGCAGAAAATGATACCAGAGAAGATTGTCCATCACTGCATCCAAGTAAGGAAGGTTTTTTACCGTCTATATGCGTAGTATAATGACATGCCATTTTATTTGGTGAAGGTCCAAGGGAAAATAAGAAGTTTTTTTGTAGCTTAAAGGCATCTGAGTGTTACATAGGCACGGTGTTGTGGTCCCACTGTCAAACTTTTCAACCAGAAAATGATACCAGAGACGGCTTTTTGTAGCTTAAGAGTTTTCTACCTAGTCTAGGCATCTGAGCGGTACTCAGGCACAGTGTTGTGGTCCCACTATCGAAATTTATAAGCAGAAAATGATACCAGAGACAATGGTCCATCACTGCATCCAAGCAAGGAAGGTTTTTTACTATCTATATGCGTAGTATGATGACTTACCGTTTTATTTGGTGAAGGTCTAAGGGAAAATAAAAATTCTTTTTGTAGCTTAGTGTTTTCTACCTAGTCTAGGCGTCTAAGTGTTACTCAGGTGCGGCGTTGTCCAGTTAAGGAAGGAACGATGGTTGGGTACAGGTGGGGTTTGAGGAGCATTTTGTTGCTCTCCGCGTCTCGTATCATTTGGGACAAAGAGCCTCCTGCAGTTAAGGAAGCTCTTTCCCAGGGGACTTGTAAGGAAGCCATGCAACTAGTAGATGGTGACTTGTAGCAGGAGGTGGATGTTGAGTAGCCTCCAGGCTTTGAGGTTTCTGGTTCAAAGGGGGTGGTTTACAGGTTCTGGAAGGCCTTGTATGGTCTTCAGCAGGTTCCGAGGACTTGGCATACCAAAGTTACAGTCGATGATCCTTGTGAGCAGGTTGATGCCTCTTTGTTTCGGAAGCGGTTTGGTTCATTGATTTGGTTGCTGAACAACAGATTGGACTTGAGCTTCTCAGTGGGGCTGTTGAGCTCATTTATGCAGACGCCTTTGAAGACTCGTTGGAATTTGGTTGCAGGATTGTGGATCTTGTAGTATCTGCAGAGTATGAAGGATCTTGGACTCTGCTATGATACTAGAGGGAGAACGATGGATGGAGTCAGACTCCAAGGTTGGAGTGACTCAGATTGGGGAGGAGATCCAGACACGAGGAGATCTACATCAGGCTATGGTTTTACCCTCGGCTCAGGAGCTGTTTCATGGAGCAGCAAGAGGCAACCAACTATTGCCTTGTTGTCTACAGTGGCATAGTACCAGGTTGCTTGTGGTGGTGCTTGCTTCCACTGGCGGAACCCACGGTCATCGAGAGTCACTTTGTTCGTGAGAAGATTTTTGCTGATGACATCTTGCTGGAGTTTTGTTCGACGGAGGACAATGCGGCAGACCTCTTCACGAAGTCTCTACCTCAAGCTATGCTCCAGCAGCACTCCAGCTCACTGGGGTTGGTTCCACATCCAGGAGCTGAGAGGGGGTGTTAGCAGTCATCTCTTGTTTGTACTATAGTGCTCACAGAGGGCCGTTGTTGTGGGTGTGCCTGCCCAGGAGCTTTGCTCAGTTTCCCCCATTTTTCCATATATTTTTCCTATTTTATTGGTCGTGGGGGGCCTGTCAGTTCTGGCCGCCTGTTTTGTACCTGGCCGACTGCCTGTATGCAGTCGTGGAGATCCCCAGCAGCCTGTCGGCTGTCTTATGGGTGACTGACGAGCATAGGGGGGTGGTAACCACCCCTACCCCCACTTTAGTATGTTGTCTCGGATCTTGTATATAGCAGAGTTTATACAGCTTCTCTCTCTCTCTCTCTCTCTCTCTCTCTCCTGCGTTTGCTCTTCTTCACACAGTTCTGTGTTGATATTCAGGCTGGTGGTTCTCTCCTGTGTGTGCTTGTCTTCCTCGTAGAGTCCTGCTGCATGTGCTCTCAGTTTTTTCTCTCATATCCGTTGCGTATTCCGACATAGTGTGGTGTCTTCTCTCTTTACTCTTTCTTTTTTGTTTATTTTCAGATTTTCTCAAGGTTTGACGCGTGAAATTGTTGTTTTCTTGAAGATAAGCTAAGTACCCGTGCTACAGCCCTTACGAAGGCGTGTTTCACTCTCCTTGGACCTGTGCACCTTCTTGGGACACTTTCAGCACTTAGGAACCTTGATGCAAATCACCAGCAAAGACAAAGAGAGAGAGCTGTATTTTCAGTAGTATATAAAGCTGTCCATTGGACTGTACGACTGTACAAAGCTGTGGGCTTCAGCCTTCCAAAAGAGGTTAAAACTAAGACCTGAAAAACCGTACTCTTGATCTGCCCGAAAAAGGAGTCAGATGAACTACAAGGAACACAAGCCTTGCCTTTTATAGGCTTTTTGAAGGTCCATAAATCTAGATGTGCTGCTGATATGAAGGATGACACCTCGAGTACTTGGCCCGACTGGTTTGTGGTTCATAGACAAGTCTTTACATGACTGTTAAAAGTTGCTAATGCTCAAATCCTACTGTTTATCTGTTGCCTATTCAGGGATTAGCATTGGAACTCAGCCATGTTCATGTGTGCACATGACACCATTGTAGCATGCAACTGATACGATCGTGTAACCCTTCTTTATACCTTTTCTTTTAGTGGGTTTAAGCAATTCACTTTAATCTTTGTACACATGGATAGAGCTGTAGAGATAGAGAGTCGACACCATATTGGTTCCCAACTACTCAAGGCCCTCCAAGCAAGAATTTTGCTTAATTGCTTTGGAGAGGAGTATTTGCTTTATTGGTTTGGAGAACTTATTTTACAATGCAGAATTTACCAAGAAACTTACTTGATGATGGTTGACTATGGAATGCCAAACGCAAGGACGAGGTAGACCAAAAGTTGGCTGAATCATCAAGCTGTGTGTGGACAACTTAGAAGCCACAGGGGGCAAATATGCATGCCTAGATTTGCTGCTGAGGGGATGCGGGACTGATGGCTGAATGCTGAAGATGACTTCTGCTGTTGCCAGCACAATGAAGTGTGCTTGCTAAAGATGTATGCACAAGTCAGAAGACTCGAGCACACATGATACAGGCTGTGTTTAGATGATTTATGCAAGGGACTGAAGGGCGCCTTATATAGGTCCTGACTCCCTACATGCTAGTCGGTTTTTCTATCATGCTGTAGGCCTGTTTTTCCATCCATGACATGCTAAAAATCACATTTTATGCAAGCGCTTCACACGTGTGGATGTAGGGCTTCATTTGCTGGCCGACAGGTTGTTGCTTTGCTGAAGGGGCTGCGTATGCTGGTCGACAGACCCTTTTGCTGGCAGACTACCCTATGAGCTGGCCTATGGGCCAGCCACTAAGCCAAAATGGCGTGACAATGTATGCCAAATAAATCCTAAAATGGTTCTATTGACTCTCTTTACTAGGTTCCCTCCTTGTTTATTGGCTCCCATGCGTTTCTAGTGACCACTATGTATAAAACATCATAGAAACAAAAGAATGGTTTTTTGAAACGTTTGTATAAAAACATTTTTAAAACATAAAAACCCATTATTGGATAATAAATTCACACATTTTTTGAGTTAGAAAATTATTATGTTTTATTTTTCACCCTTTGGCCACACGATCTTTACAAATTCCTTTGGTCACGCTTTTGCCTCTCCACAACCTTCTACTCCTTTTTAGCTCCTCCTCACTTCTTTTCCTCCTCTTCCTTTCTTCTTAATCCTCCATCTTTTCCCTTCTCTTTCTCTTCTTCCCTTTTCTTTTGAAAAAGCTTCATATATTGTTTATAATTCTTTAATTTATTGTTTTCTGAAACCTGCATTTTTTCTAGTAACAAAATGTTTCTAGGTGAAACTTTAAAAACCTCAAAAAGTGGAAAAAATGTCAAAATGTTTCTTGCGACTATGGTTACAATCACAATCAGTTGTGAAAGTGTATGTGGTTCAGTAGATCCCACATCTTCACTTGTTGCCTTGCTGAGGTCAAGGAAGTAAACCTGACTGGCCCAGGTGAAAACCCAACCTAGTACACATTGCAAAAGTGGTGTGGTGGATTAATGATCACAATTCTGGTGTATTTGGAACAGATGCTTATAGGGCCCGATTCAAAGAGTCCACCCGCTGAAGAGAATGTGGAAGCCCTCTGTCAGCTTCTTGTGACTGTTGGAAAACAGCTTGAGGAAAGTACCAAGTCCATAAGAGCAGTTGAGTCGTATTTTTCTCAGCTGAAGGAGTACGTTGCAAGTCCACGCCTGGTGCCCCGCATAAAGTTTCTGATTCTGGACACTATTGATTTGCGGGCCAACAAGTGGGTGCCTCGAAGACAGGAGGTTAGTTGCATGCAGTTTGACAGAGGTGTTATCTGACCTTGAAATTGGTTTTGCAGATCTTAACTGTTCTTTTTTTTCTTCTGTTTCCAGGTGAAGGCAAAGACAATAAATGAGATACATGCAGAGGCAGAGCAAACTCTCGGTCTTCGTCCAGGAATAACTAGCTTGAGAAATGGACGGGGTACCTCAGGTGTCATGGGTTTGCAAGGCACAGGGAACAGTTTTCCACACGGCAGGCCAGGTAGCATGATGCCAGGAATGCCAGGTCTCCTACCGGTCACAGGCAAGATGCTAGGGAGTGCTCCAGTTGTGCCTAACTTTATACCTGGCATAGATTATGAAGGATGGGAGTATTCAGTGGGTCGAAGGAATAAATCAGCTAGGGAAGGGCTGATACCTCCACCGAATACTTTGCCTGGAAGACCCTTTGGCGTGTCAGTTGCAGTATCAAGGCCAAATAGTGTGAGTTCAAACCTTTACCCTCAAGGTAGTGGTGGGGCATTTTTGGGAAGGCCAAGTGCACTTCTTGGTGATTCTGCTGCAAAACCTGCTACCCAAGTTCTAGGAGTGCTTGGGTCAACAAACCAGGGGCAATACAGCACAGCTCTGAGAAATCCTGTTGGAATTCCTGAAAAAGAGAGGATTGCAGTGCCACCAAAGCTAACATCACCAGCCACGTCTTCACCTGCTGCTGCTCTTCAGAAGAAGTCAGAGTCTTTGCTGAAAGAGTATCTCTCGGTTGCTGACCTTAATGAGGCGTTGCTGTGTATTGAAGAACTCAAGAGTCTGGACTTCCATCCTCAATTGGTACAGTTGGCAGTCTCCATGGGCCTGGAAAGTCAGGATCGGGATAGGGAGCTAATCAGGAAGCTTTTGGAGTTTTTATTCACCAAGAAGGTTTTATCCGAGAGGGATGTAAGAACTGGCATTATGATGGTAGCTGAGCAACTGGAAGACCTTGCTCTTGATATACCGATGGCACCCAAACATATTGGAGACCTTGTTGGAAAGGCTTCACTTGCAGGGGTGGTTGAGTTAGGATTGCTTGTGGACATCATACAAAAAACAGAGGACCAGATGCTGAAAAAGTTAGTATATGATGCAGCACTAAAGGCTATCAAGGTAGGTCCGAATTCGGAGAGGGTGTTAAGCCAGAAGTCAAAATTGCAAGAATGTGAGAGGCTGGTTGGGATTGCTGCAAGATAAAGCTTCGTTTTCGAGACACAGCGAAGCTTGTGTGGTTTAACCTAGTTGTGGTTAATATCATTTAATTTATAGATGTGAAGTAGTAGGTAGTTCAATTAGTAGAAGCAACTGCCTCCTCAAAAGGATATCTACTAAAGTTGGAAGGCATCCAAGTTGAGCTGTTCATAGATTTTCACGGGAAGCTAGGATAGTGTTTCGTATTGGAACTTCTTATTTGTTTTTATAAAATTTTGGACAGTGGGAGAGTATTTACAGTTTGGGTTATGAGTTGCTGTTTGCCTATGTGGTGGTGAGAATCGGATAGCTGGTAGGACAGCTGGGATTTCTTTAGAGTATTGTTGGTTTGTGAGTGTATTCCCTTTCTAATACCAAAACACTCACTATCTTTAGAGTTACTTCTTTGTTTGCCAGGATAATGTTGAATTGCATGCTCTTTATACCACATCCAGGATGGAACTGTGCCATTTGGCTTGATTTAGAGATGGTCAATATAGCCGACTCCATGATGACATTTGTCTGAGGTTGATGACAGCTAGGCTGTTCGGCGTTTCTTTAAGCACTTTAGGTCCCTTTTCTTTTGGCTTGCATTATTAGTAAATTTTAAACGTTAAGTCCTTAACATAGTCATATGTCGACTGATGGAAGTCTTTCCAGACTCACTCCAAAGTTAATTGGATACCTAGATGCATTGCACGATGGTTGTCATGACATTTAAGAGGCGATACTTTTTTCATGTTAAGACTATCTGGCATATAGACCTGGAATAACAAGCTGTCCTAGGCTGATCTTATCTATCCTCTTTATAGAAGAGAAAATCTTCTAAAACCTTTTGGGTTCGCCCTTAACAAGATTGCATTCACCATGCTAGAATGTATATGCCATCTACAGGAACATAGACATAATACTGATTTGTGAACATATCAAATACTCGCAGTAAATCTTAACGAGTTGTAAATTCCATTGAGCCATGCTTTAACAAAAGTACTATAGTGAAGGCTCTTGCAAATTTGGGCAAACCCTGATTTCACCCTATTTTGTCATGAAGCCTTCTGCATTGGGGCTATCCAAAATTCCCGAGAGGCTCTTAAAGCATGTGGCAGAGAGGTTTTAGGAGCAAGATTGTAACATCAGGCAGCTACAACATGGTATATCCAAGATATAGAATGGTATAGAGGAAAGAGATGGATGCACTTGAAATTCCTTAAGCGAATGGTGGTGGGTTCTCAAACAGGAAGGTTGGAGAGATTACCTCCATATCGAACTTTCCTAGCGGTCAAAGAGTTGCCAACGTTAAGAGAATTGTAAGTGATTGGGGAGCATTTTGTTGGTATCTTAAGATAAGCTGAGGATTTGTCCTTGAAAAAGGTTGATGCTAAAGTGGAATGTGCTCAAGCTAGGCAAAAAACACTACCACCATCCACGTAAGATTTTTTGGATCAACCTTAATCTTTGAACGAGTTGGATGAGGCTACTCAACATTTTCTTTGTCTAGAGTAACAATAAGCCTAAGAACACCATGCATCGATGGATGATGAGGGCCCAGACTTATTGTAACAGTGAGCGTCACTTGGACCAAATGGAAGCCTGAGTTCTATAAAGAATTCTAGCAATGGGTGGGACCTCACATCTCAAGACTTGCTCACCACTCCTTTCAAAATGAGTTATTGGACTCTAAAATCAATTCAAAAGTAATCAAGCCCGTACATAAACGAGGTGCCAAGGATTGTATAAAGAACTAGAAGCCCTTCACTATATTAAATGTTTCATATTAGAAAATTGCAATTGGCATTGAGATGGACGTCTTTGCTTGACTTGAACAGAAAGGCATTATGAAAGGGAGACATTCTTGAAGCCATACTTTCCCTTTGGCAAGGGATGGGGTGGGCTTTTGAGTCTGAACAAGAGGTCATTTTCATCAAAATTGACTATGGTAAAGTTATGATAGGATTGAATGTGCATTTATTGTACAAGCTCTCCATGATGTTGATTTTGGTCCTTTCTATAGTTAAATGGTATGTTCTCTATTGTATAGGGTCATAGCTAAGTTTAGGTCAATGGACAGATGTTGGAAATATTTATCCTCAATGTTCAAGTCAAGAGATTACCTTTGGCTGTCTTTTGTTGTGGATATGGAAATGGTTGGCACCCTTCAAAATTAGGTAGCTGGTAGAATCGATCCGATTGGCAGAATGATTGCTAGGACTATCGTGGAATGGTTTGCATGGGTAGATGGTGGTCCAGATCTTCTTGGCGTGACACGATATTATACCCTGAGCTCATAGTGTGATGCCTAGAGATTGGGCTTCTTTGTGGCAAAAACATCAGTCTCGAGGGGAGATTGTGTTGGTGTTGCATTAGAGTCGAAGTAGAGGTTGCATGCATTATAGCTCTTTGGAGGCACCTATAAGGTTGAGGGTGCTCTAGGCGCGGCGATGGGACATACCATGGCTAAGCTTACTCTTGCCATGGTCTCCTCATTCAGAGATATACTTGGAGGGTTGGTGTTGGTGAGGTTAGTTGTAGGTGCAAGTCTAAGTGCATACTATGGGGTACGAGATGTGAAAAAAATTGTGATTCCCGTAGGGATATATGCAAGTGACGTCCATGGGCAATGGACGGAAGGTGTGCCCAATGGGTATACTCCAAACTTGAAGATTTCTTCATCTCACTACTTTCTTTGACTCTCTTCATGAATTGTGATGCCCGTAGGGATATATGCAGGTGACGTGCATGTGCAATGGGCGGAAGGTGTGCCCTATGGGTATACTCCTCCAAACTCAAACATTTCTTCAACTCACTACTTTCTTCGACACTCTTCACTGCTTTCTTTGACATTTACTCGACATCCCTTCTCTTGGGGAGTGAAGATTGCTAAATTATTTATACATGACATCGAACTTTGCTCATAGCTGTAATGGAGATGGGCGGCCTTTGTGGCTCGCGGGATTTGGCGTTAGAGCGAGCATTGGAGATAGAGGAGTTGTACCATGGGCCAAGCTTGCGTCGTCTGCCATGGTCCCCCCCATCCAAAAATGTACCTACATAGTTGTCGCGAGAGGCTTAATGCATGTGCTTGAGATATCATTGCCTATTGATGTGTCTACTAGATGTAAAGCATGTGTGTATATTGCAGATGTCACGCATGGGATTAAGGTGTGCATGTGTAGAAGCTCCTTCAGGTGAAAGCTCTAACGTGGTTTGTGATAGGAAATTGAGTGTTGATGTATAAACGAGGCTAGCCAATAAGGTCAGTGTGAGCGAGGTTGGGTTATCCAAGAGAATGGAAAAATGGATACCCACCAGTATGGCATGTACATTGATAAGCAATTAGCTATGGGTGGCTGGCTTGCCGAACATGGCCGAATGGAGCCAGGTATTGCTTGGGCCTCTTTTTGAAAAGTTGGTGGCTACACGGCCCATTCGCTTGAAATATGGCGATAGCCACGGAAAAAGGTGAAGCATTACAGAGCTTGCACGGCTTCGAGGTGAAATTTTGGATTGCCGAACAATGGTGAACAGTGGCATATGGCTTTGCTTTGGCCTCTAGGGTATCTTTACCTCGCTTGATTTTTGCATGGTTGGAGAAATATTTTGCGCCTTGGAGAGAGATGCATAGCCCACTTAATTCTTGGGCTTTTGCAGGCTTTGGTTGCATTGCCGGATCTTCTCCTTGATTAGGTTCTCTTCTCGGGGGACGTTTTCATGCTCTCTCTCAATAAAGTAATAAACTAAGTTAAAAAAAAAAGATTTTTTGGATGATATGGCAATCGATGCCACATGGCACCGTGGGCTTGTGTTGCCATGTTGCACATGTATCTTTTTTTTTTGGATGACATGGCACCCATCGTTGCCACATGCTTGCATTGCCACGTGGACACACATGCCATGTTGCACATGTATCTTTTTTTTTGGATGACATGGCACCCATCGTTGCCACATGGTTGCATTGCCACGTGGACACACATGACCCTAAATTTCTTTTTTAAAGTTTTTTTTCCTTTTTATGTTGTGGCACTGAGAGCCTATTTTGCCGCGTGCCACATGTAATCCTATTTTTTCAAGATTGTTGTTATTATTATTATTATTATTTTGACGTGGTATTGTGGGCGTGGATTGCCACGTGGTGCACAACCTTTTTTTGAAGTTTTTTTTTTGATGAATGTGGTACCTTGGGCTTGTGTTGCAAAATGTGGCACAACTTTTTCAAGATTTCTTTTCTTTTAGTGATGTGGCACAATGTGTCAGCGTTGCCACATGGCTCACACAACTCTTTTTTTCTAGATTTGTGTGGAAATTTTCTCAAAGGGAGGGAAGCGTGTTTCCCAAGGTCCCTAGGGAGGAAGGGGCCACCCCCTGTATAAGCTTCTGGAAATTTTGGCTCTAATGCCAAGGGAACCCCGCAACCTGGAGGATCAAAGTTCACTAGAGGTTCGTGCATAGTAGACTGGCAGATAACTTGGTAGTACCTTGGTCGTAACCTTGGTTGGGGAGGGGGGTTTTAAAAAATTTAGGGGGAGGAAATTTTAAGGGCATGGGGGGGCAGTGTTCAAATGGGGGGGAGGGGGGATTTAGATGGGAGACTATGTGTGCCTGCATGTGTGCATACGATTCCATATGTTGGTCCACACGTGTTGACGTGGGCATACATGCATATTTTTAATTTTGTGTCGTTTTTAGTTTTATTTTAGGTTTGAAGTTTTTAATCATTCCCATATATATGTGTATGTACAATTAATAGGAATTGCTACGTTACATATGCACATATAATGAGATTTTGAGGTTTGGGATTTTGCGTGGCCTTATGAGTAAAGGTGGAGAGGTGTTTGCACATCCATGAGACGAAAGCCTTGACGCACTATTGTTGGATTTGCTGGCGCGGTTGATTGAGAGATGCATTTCTAGTTCTAACAAGTGAGTTGGTGTTACAACGTGGCACACACGGGTGTTGTGGGGTCATGGATATTGATAGGTTTGCGGTACCCTCATCCACCAAGGTACGATAACCAACCTATGGGGAAGCTCATTCTTTTCTGCCAAAATTGACTACATAATCCGTAGCTACAATCTATTCCCTCTCGAGGATGATACTCTTGTCAAAATACGCAGCAAAAATGACAACCAAATCTGAGACCACAAGAGCAAGTAGAGTGCAGAAAATAGACAGCACAAGAGAAGGAGAGAGATAGGCGTATAACTCTTCTCTATACACACAAGATCCCGAGGAAAAGACTGAATGAATACAATGTGGGGCAATGGGGCCTATTTATATGGCCCCATCATGCAGCTGGCCCCAGCACTAGCATGCGCCGCCAGCCCTCACGACTGGGCACATCCAGACAGCCAGCAGCAAAAAACTCCACGACACCTTCTGATAAGGTCGGCCAGCTCCACGTGTACAAGAGTGCAGTCGGCCAGTATCTGAAGTCTCCTGCCAGCCTGTGGGCAGCCACCCACACCATGGAAAAATGGGAAAAAAATATGGGGAGTGAGGAAAAATGATAAAACACCTATACAGGGCGGGCACACCCACAACAGAGGCCTTGGTGTCTGAAAAAGACAGGAGATGGCTTCTAACACTCCCTCTTAGCTCCTGGCTGTGAAATCAATCCTAGGGAGCTGGAGTGCCGCCTGAGGTAGAGACTTCGTGAGTGAAGAGGTCTGCCGCATTGTCCTCTCTGTCGAACAATAAAGTAGCAAGATGTCACCATAGCCAAGATCTTCTCACGTACAAAGTGATACTGTATCTCTATGTGCTTGGTCCGGGCATGGAAGACCGGGTTCCGAGCAATAGCTATACAACTCTGGTTATCGCACTAGATGACTGTGGGCTCCTTTTGTGGAAACACAACCTCGCCTAGTAGCCTCCGCAACCACACAGCCTCGCAAGCAGCACCACAAGCAACCCAGTACTCTGCCTCTGTCGTCGAAGATAGGGCAATAGTTGGCTGCCTCTTACTGCTCCAAGAAACCGCTCCTGAGCCGAGGGTAAAACTGTAACCTGAAGTGGATCTCCTCGTGTCTTGATCTCCTCCCCAATTTGAGTCACTCCAACCTTGGAGTCTGACTCCATCCCCTCCTGTGTAAAAGAGTCCTAGATCCTTCGTATTCTCCAGATACCGCAAGATCCGCAAACCTGCGTCCCAATGAGACTTCAATGGCGTCTGCATAAAAGAGCTCAACAGCCCCACGGAGAAGCTCAAGTCCAATCTGGTGTTCAGCAACCAGATCAATGAACCAACCAGCTTCCAATATACTACGAGGCATCAACAACTGGCTCACAAGGATCATTAACAGTTAACTTTGTGTTCGGGTCCATCGGCGAAGTAATAGGCTTGTAGTTCTCCATCCCAAAGGCCTCAATCAACTCATGACCATACCGCTACTGCCAGACAAAAAACCCCCTCTGGGTCTGCCAGATCTCCAATCCCAAAAAGAAGTGGAGTAAGCCTAAGTCGGTCATCTCAAACTCCTTTGACAAGGCAGCCTTCGTCACGCCAATGTGCTCCACACATGACCGCCGGTGAGAATGAGATCATCCACATAAAGGATGATAATCGTAACGATGCCGCATTCCCGAAAGAGATACAGGTTAGGATCTGCAACCGATCTCTGAAATCTAATCCGAACAAAGAAGGAATCAATCTTCTGATTCCAATCCCTGGGAGCCTGCTTAAGACCATACAAGGACTTACGTAACCTGTAAACCATCCCTTCTGATCCTCTGATCCTGGAACAACAAAGCCTGGAGGCTGCTCAACATACACCTCCTCCTACAAGTCACCATTAAGGAACGCAGATTTTACATCCATTTGATACACGAGCCACCTCTCAGAAGAAGCAAGGGCAAGAATGGTCCGAATCGTGGTCATCTGTGCTGTCGGTGCGCAAAGGTATCCTCGTAGTCGCTGGCTGCTGCTGAGCATAACCTTTAGCCACAAGTCTGGCTTTGTGTTTGTCCACCGACCCATCTGACACATATTTGGTCTTAAAGACCAAATATGTGTCTTATCTGACACATATTTGGTCTTAAAGACCCATTTGACACCAATGACTGACCGTTTTGACGGCCTCGGTACCAACTCCCACGTTTTGTTCTTCTCGATGGCATCAAGTTCCACCTGCATGGCTTTCCTCCAAGTATCATGTGAAAGGGCTTCCTTTACGGAAGTGGGCTCCTTAATACGAGACCTGCATGGCTTTCCTCCAAGTATCCTGTGAAAGGGCTTCCTTTACGGAAGGGGCTCCTTAATACGAGAGCATAGTTTACCTGAAGAAGCTTTGTTGTATTGCTTTTGTCTCGGATTCTGTGTGATCTTCGAGGGCCGTCATCTGTGGTCCATTCGGGGTAACTCCGTGACACCTGACTCTCGAAGGGTGTCCAACAACAACCACCTGGGTACTTGAACAGATCGAGGAGCATCCGGCCGTTGCGGGGGCTCTACTCTAGCTGCGGGCTCAACCTCCTTTTCTGACTGAGGTTGATCAACTGGAGCAATGGTCTAATCAGACTCTTTTGGATCTCTAAGAAGTGGCCGCTCCTCGACAGTGGTGGATACTAGAGCATGCTCATCAAAGACCACATCATCCCGGCTCTGACAACAATCTTGTTCCTGTCTGGATCAATCTGTATCCCTTGGAAAGAGAATTATACCCCACAAATATAACCTTGCGGGACTTGGAGTCAAGCTTCACCCTCTGCTTCTTTGGAATATGTACATACGCATCACTCCCAAAAACACAGAAATGCGAGACATCAGGTTTCCTGCCAAAGTATGCCTCAAACGGAGTCATATTAGGTACTGAAGTCGTTGGAGACCGGTTGAGGGTATGGACAGCCGTTGCCACAGCCTCTCCCCAAAGTGGACAAGAAGATCACGATGCTCCAGCATGGTCCTCGCCATCTCCACCACAGTCCTGTTTTTGCGTTCTACAACTCCATTCTCTGAAGGCGATCCTGTATTGGCCAGTTCCCTCTTGATGCCATGATCTGCACAAAATCTGGGTTGTTGCAAGATCAGGGTGTCCAGTTTTATTCAGTTTATGCTGGACTGGGACAATGCTTGGAGAGCAAATTTTGGGAGGCAAGATACTTAAAATGAGATCAAGCAAATAATAGAAAATACGCTTGTCCTTAAATTAACCCAATATAACTTAAATTAATATAAATTAGTCTAATTAATCAAAATTAATCAAAAATATGATGAAATGATAAACAAATGATCTTTCCATACTTAGAGTGATCCAATTTATTTTTCCATAGATGCACCATTACGAGTACACTAGTCCCTATAGGTTTTAGATGATTCACATTAAAAATGTAATTTTACTAATTAGATTATTAATATTTGCAGGCCTTCTGATAGTCTGGAAGAATTTTGAAAAAGAGATCATTAAAAATCCAACCATTAGATTTGCAATTTTTACTAACCACCACATTCTACTAATGTCTTAGTATGTACCCACTCTTTTGATCTACAAGATTGAGGATTTTAAGTGGTAGCTATTGTGGGTACAAAAAGTGGCGTATATTATAACACTTTAAAGACCTTGAAATATTTAAAGAAAATAGACAAATATCTTAAAATTTTCTCAAAAAATCAAGTTAAGCTCCATATTATGTGAAGATCTAAGGTACAAAGTGGGAATCTCATACGAGTTTATATGTAAAAGATATTAGCATTTTATGGAATCAGTTCAAATTTGGGACAGGGTGTATACATTGACTTTCTACCTAAGAAAATGAGGACTTTTGACTATCTAATTCTTAATCAAATTATGCAACTATATTTCAAACTTTGAATATGATGTTCTAACAAAAGAACTTGAAACGAAATTCCTTCATTTACTAGGAGAGATTAGCCACTAAAGGTAAACAAATGCCTGTTTTTTTACTGTTTACAGGGTGCCTGAGTGGACAAAACTGGGCACCCTGATGTTGCAACCACCCATCTGAGAAATACAGTCGAGGAGAATTCACCCCCTTTGTCAGCCCTGAGAGTCTTGCAATCGAGACTCTTTTTCCACCATCACGTGCCAATCCTTGAACCGTGTAGCAAAAGCTTGGTCCTGTGAAAGAAAGTAGACCCACGTGAATCTGGTACAGTCATCAACAAGCAGCATAAAATAGAGAGATCCTCCCAATGATGGTGTCTGCTTGCTGAGGTCCACACAAGTCACTGTGAATCAACTCCAACGGTTTCGAAGCTCGCCTGGAAACCTGCTTCGGAAAGGATTCCCTGTGCTGCTTACCAACGTATGCAAGAACTGCAATGTCCTTGCCAACAGGGAGACCAGTTAAGGCCTCCGAACCTCCGCTGTGAGGAGGGTTCGTGAAACGTTCCTCCCTCCTGGTCTAAGACCATGGGCACAAGCTCCTCCCAGGTAATGGTGCTGAGCCTCCCACTCGTAATCAAAGAGGTGTAGAAAGCGGAATACTGAGCAGGCAAGTGGGACAGCAAAGTAATTGCCATGTCTTCAGATGATATCTCCTTCCCAGCCTGGAGGACCTCCTGCTGAAGGGCCTGCAGCTTGTTAATGTGCTCCCACATTGTCTCGATGACTTTGCAGGGTTCATAACCCGCATCTGCACTTCCAAGGAGATCCTCTTCATGGGTGATACCTTGTTATAAAGAGAAGCCAAGTGCTGCCATATACCTCTGGCCAGCGTCATATGCTTTACATGATTGATTACTTGTGGTGTGCAATTGAGGAAAATAAATGACCGGACCCTGGCATTGACGCTATCCCACATCTATGCCTGTGCCTCGCGGTCCTTCTTCATTGACAATAACTCTCCTTCCTCTACTTTCAGCCGTGGTCCGTTGAACCCCGATAACGATGAAATCAGAAAGGTCATATGACTCCAGCACAGACTCCATCATAACCTTCCAGATGCCATAATTGTTCCCGTCTAACTGATGGTCCGCTGGGAACGTGGGGAGAGTTGGGATCTTCACATGCTTCTCAACCCCATCTCTAACAAATCTGCCATCGCTCGCGGGGATGTAACTGAAAGGGTGGGTGGCTGGGGAAAAAAAACTCTAAACCTGCAAGTGGCTGTCCAGCAACTTAGACCGCCTTCCTCTTGCTACTTCTCTTCCCGAACAGTCCAAATAGTCCACCAATCAGCAACATAACAATCCCTCTCTTGCTCAAAAAACTCCTAAGATCTTTCAAGAGCCTAGGGCTCTGATACCATGTTAAAATACACAGCGAAAATGACAACCAAATCTGAGACCACAAGAGCAAGTAGAGTGTAGAAAATAGACAGCACAAGAGAAGGAGAGAGATAGGCATATAACTCTTCTCTATACACAAGATCCCGAGGAAAAGACTGAATGAATACAATGTGGGGCAATGGGGCCTATTTATATGGACCCATCATGCAGTTGGCCAGCGCGAGCATGCGCCACCAGCCCTCACGAAGACTGGGCACATCTAGTCGGCCAGTAGCGCTATTTATATTTATATGGCCAGCGCTAGCATGCGCCACCAACCCTCACGACTGGGCACATCTAGTCGGCCAGTAGCAAAAAACTCCATGGCCAACTGGATGTGCCCTCACGAACTGGGCACATCCAATCGGCCAGCCCTCACGACTGGATGTGCCTGGGCGGCTCAGGTGTGTGTGGTCCTGGGCGACCCCCTCGCGCCTCAGTGGCTTGTAGAGCTCGAATCGAGGGAGGGTGTTGGAAGGTTGGCGATTTCGAGCGTGTGATCTATGGCTAGAAGGTTCTTTGGATTATCCCATAAGTGGAAGCATGGGAAGTTGAAGAGCCATATATAGGCTAGAGTGGCACCTTGTCATCATAATCATCTCCTCCGGCTGGTGTTTTGGGAGGTAGCTCACTGGGAGATAGGAGCCCGGTGGAGGGATGCTACAGTGCCCGTTTTGTGTTCGTGGAGCTCGATGGTGATGCGTCTCCTACGTGCGTTAGTCTTCCGCTCGCATTCTAACAACTCTATCCTCTCCCGAGGATGATACTCTCTTTCATTGTACTTGCTGCGATGGGGCTCATATAAAACTTGTACCTACTGCGATGGGGCTCATATAAAACTTGTAAGATGTAGGTTTAGTTCCAATATTCAACTTCAAGACAAATGATGGCCATGGATTAGGAATTGTTTTATCATAGTAATGGTTGTTGTGCGGATGATGTGAGGGGTGGCCTAATATAGTCCACTTCTTTGAAGAAAACATGTTATTGTGGCTAGCTTTGGTGTCAACTAAGGTGGGCCATGCAGCTAGGTGATATTCTTTATGGGGAGGATTTAGCTCAAGGCGACGAGCAGGTTCCACCGCTCGTTCTATGCCAGCTTTCTTCCTCGCTCTTCGTGCTATTCGACAAATAAGTGGTATTAGGCACTCACAACTCTTGTCTATACTTAGTACTGATGTTTAGGTGCTACATATAAGCATAATGGTGAGCTTAGAGCCTCCTAAAATGGCCAACTCTCATGAGAACCATAAATTTTAGGTGCTACATATAAGCATAATGGTGAGCTTAGAGCCTCCTAAAATGGCCAACTCTCATGAGAACCATAAATTTTAGGTTTGTTAAATGAAGCTTCTAACTCATATAAAGAGGTTAGATGCCTAAGGTAGCTTGCATTAAGTGATTTACTCTTATTACTCTCCAATGAGAGGAGTTGAATTCTCTTCGTGAATCTCGTGAATCAAGGAGAATCTAGGCAAGATTTTCTTATGTTAATTTTGTGCTTATAGAAATACTTAATAAGAAGAATAACATTAATGAGGTGTGTAAGGTTGTGTGATTGACCTATGCCTTATGCTGGTCCGAGTGGCACCTCGAGAGCAATGGTGGTGATAGTAGTGCTGCTTCACATGAGCATGTCCTTATAATGGAGGAGCTTACACGTATAGAGTGGCATAAACATTCCATAGCTGATTACAAATTTTGGGTTTATAGATAGAGATGTCTTGCACTAGCATGATGTCGAGAGAGGGAGGGGGCTATATTAGCTTATGGGACTCGTGTCGTGAGATCCAAAGTACACCACCACTAGGCCATGATCCTACCTTTGAGGCAGATCTACCTGCAAAGAGATTCGAGGATTCATGCATAGCGGGCATAACCTTCTCGACGTGCACAACATCCTCAACATGCACATCGACAACCACCAGTCAAAGATGACGATATTGATTAGGTGCCTATTGATTAGTGACTAAACTCAGACTAGTTGGGTTAGCTCACTTACGTTGTAATTAGATTTATTGACAGTGATTAAGCTCAAACTATTTTGGTTAGCTCACTTACATTGTACTTTGATCTATTGAGATAGTGGCCAAACCCAAACTAGCTGGATTAGCTTACATTATGATATACTTAGTTGATGTTTATATTTTATGAGTTATGTCTTCATTTGAGGATCGTTGCATTTTAGTTGATGTTCATGGTTTATGGATTTTTTTTCATTGCCCTTCGCCTATAGTGTTGTCTGTTGAAAAATCCCACTGTTCCCCATGCCATCATACCCAATCATTGTCTGATGGTGATAAAACTAGTCACCATCAAAGGATGTTTCATATGTGAAGTAGCACCCAAGGTGAATTTTTCAAGTCTTCTAGTGCTCAAGGGGTCTTAAAAAAATCCAGATCTTCCCCATGATGTTATACCCAAGCATAGTTCGATGGTGACCAAACTTTGCAAACATGTGGGGGGGGGTCTAGGGAGGACCCCTCCACATGTTTGCAAAGTTCGGTCACCATCTAATGATGTTTGATATATCAAGTAATGTCCAATGTGTTTATTTTTAAAGTATCCTAGTGCTCGAGAGGCCTCAATGAAAAATCCATCTTTTTTCCATGCCATCATCAAACATCATCCGATATGGTGACTGAACTTTGCAAGCTTGATCACCACATCGGACGATGTTTCATATGCCAAGTAGCACTCACTATGAATTTTTCAAGTCTCCTAGTGCTTGAGAGGCCTTGAGAAATCCTGCTCTTCTCCATGTCATCATACTTGAACTTTGTAAGCATGTGGGGAGGTACTCACTACCATCGGACCATGTTTGATAAGTGCCCAATGTACATTTTTCAAGTCTCCTAGTGCTCGAGAGGCCTTAAAAGAACCAACTCTTCATCGTTTACCACCTTGTGAAGACTATTGTTGTTGGGGTTATTGTTGTTGTTTGTGATTGGACTTGCTATTGGCCATGGGCTCTACCTATACATGTACCACATGAGAGGAGACTCTCCCCTTGCTTTGTCTACCTCTATTAAGACATGCTTACCTCCACCTGCATCAGGACTAGTAGATCCTCCTTGTCTAACCTTGCTACTTATAGTAGGGAGAGGAACTAACTCCAAAGAAACTACATCATGATGATTAGATCCTCCTAGTCTCACCTCCGCACTCACAACAACAAGGAGAGGTATCAACTTCGAATAGCCTAGATGGTTCTCATGAACACTAATGAAAGTATCAAATGTCTTAAAATACTTTCCAAGATCAGTTAACATGGTGACAACAAGATTATCATCATCAACACGTGAACCAATGGTACCCAATGCATCTGTAACACCTTTCATCTTTTGTGTATACTGTGTTTTGATAGAGACCTGTAAGAATTTCCTATGCTTATTTTGGAGTCAGTATATACACAATTATCTAGTTATTAATACTCTTAGAATCCTAACGTAGTACCTTGTTTGATCTTTCTTCTTGTGCCTTGTACTTATTCGTAGGAGCCTTCTCTCCTAGCTCCTTCTCATCACTTGTAAAGAAGCCCCTCATCCCTTTGCACGTTAGAAAGTTCTCCATATGGAATTTCCATGCATGTAAATTATACATGTCAAGTTTATCACATGTAATTTGAGGTAGACTTGAATCTGCCATAGTTTCCCCAAAACACTATGGAGTCAACACAAGACCACTTCTCTTGACCTCACCTTGTGAGTTCCCACAAACATCCTCTAAAACTTAGGCCTCAAACAACCTCTGAAGTAGTCCACACAAGGCCACTTCTCTTGACCTCACCTTAGCGAGTGTCCACAACCAACAAACAACCTCTGAAAATTAGGTTAAAACTATTCCACAACCATCCGAATGGCAGTCACAACATCAATGCCAACACATGAGCAACCATGCATTTATTTAGGCAAAATTGTCAACTATGTAGTTTTGTTCCCACTTTAATACAAAAATACATATGCATTCTAAATGCTTAATCCAAAGCTTTCCAAGCTCTACACCACTCTTATAATGTTAATCAAACACTAAGCTCACATACATCACCAAGCTCTACAAAACTATTATAATGTCAATCAAACACATCACATCACATCACATACACCAAACTCACATCACATACACCAAGCTCTACAACACTCTTGTCATGTTAATCACATCACATACACTGAACTCACATCACATACACCAATCTCTAGAACACTCTCACAATGTCAATCAAACACATCATATCACATCACATACACCAAACCACATCACGTACACCAAGCTCTACAACACTCTTGTAATATCAATCAAACACCAAGCTCACAAACATTACATACACCATCACTATTTGCATCATACATGTGACGATCTTGAGCTAAATGTAACCTCTATTTTTTGCTCAACTTTTTAGCAATAAGTAATCATAGATGCTTCAACCTTTTACTAAGATATCACCACGTATACTCAACCTATTTAAAGGCTAAACCTCACAAAAGAGGGATATTAAAAAGTCCTTGAGAAATACCCTCAAATAGTCACCTCAAAATGATGACAAAGATTGGAGGCCTAATTTTAGTCACCTTGAAATGATGAGAAAGGCTCTCAAATAGTCACCTCAAACTATGAGATAACAATTGTATATGTGAAGTATTTTAGTGTAAATTACAACTCAATGCGTACTTAATTTCTCCACCACCAATGCACCAAATAACTTGCAATTTGTCTCTAGAGTTTGCTTAATACATCGCTAATATTATGACCAAGATCTCACACTTCAATGCCTTCATATAGATAGGTGAATCATTTTGGTTACCGAGTTTTGCTGCCTTCAACTATAGTAATTTGGAGCCTTTGCATAGCTCACCTAGCCTGATAAAAATTTGATATGATGCTCAAGCCTTTGCCTAGCTCACTTAGCCTTTGCATAGCTCACGTTGCCTCATACAAAGCTCATATGAGCTTCAAGTCAAAACTAGGAGCAAAAGAGCTAAGTCCTATTCTTGTGTTTTTCTCAATTTCCTTTATTCTATTTATTTAGTCTTCTTGCACAAGATTAGTAGGCTTGCATGACCCACAATTAAAGAACACCTTTAGCACTATCTTATGAAAGGGTTAAAAGGTTGCCACCATGGACACAAGTTAAGTGAAGTTCATATTATTATCATTTTCCTAATTTTTAAGGGAAATTCATATTATTATCATTTCCTTAAAATTAAAAATGATTTTCCATTTGGTCCCCTCTCACTTTACATTCCCCACCCCCCCAAACCCCCCAATGCTTGGAACAAATATAATCTTTCAATATTAAAAAGAAAATGAAGTTCATATTGTTATCATTTCCCTAGTTTTGAAAAAAAGAGTTTTTATGTGGACCCTCCACTTTTTGTCACTTTCCATCCCCCCCAAACCCCAATGCTCCAAAGAATGTTTTCTTTTAGTATTAAATAATTAGGCACATGCCACAAATGCCACGATTATAACTAAAATGTATAATATTTTACCCTTAAAAAGAAAAGCAATGCCAAAATTTTGACCCATATTTTAAATTTTATCACGAAAAATTACATTTCCAATCGATTTTTTTTGAGCATTGCCCCCCCAAACCCTCCCCCCCCCAAAAAAAACACCCCCTCTCTTCCCTCTTCCCTCTTCCTCTTTGTTTATAGAGTTTTGAGGTGTACCCTTCTTGGACTTTGAAGCAAAGCATTCGAGTTATGGGCATAGTCATACATCCAAAAGGATTAACTTGATGAATTTGAGTGGGCATGTGCCACTACAGAAGCCCTCTATGGACAATTTTAGCCATTTTCAAAGAGCATGCACGCATGCCCCCCGAACACACACACACACACACACACACACACACACACACACACACACACACACACACACACACATTTCTAGGTAATGTTTTGATAGTGTTTGGGAGAAAGGGAAATACCAAGAAGCTTAGCCAGAGCTCAGATTGCTTGCCTACTTGCACAATGCTTGTGTGTAATAATTTTTAATAATCTTGCATATTCACTTTAAATAGTATATTTTAATGATTATCATTATAAAGCACTTGTTGGTATTATGTTTCAATATACAAAATGATAATCACATAAAGAGATTACAAGTAAGGAGTTTATGGTTGCTCTCCTTGGTCAACTTTGAATCTACGTAATCACCACTACACAGAGACTAATTATAAACAAATTTATCTAATATTTCATGGGAACCCTATTAATGTTACACATGCTTTTTGTTACTAGACCTTGATGAGGTCTATATGAATATTTATATCATTAGAATATATTAATTTATGATAGAAAGCCACCTTATGCCAGAAAAACTTAAAATTTATGAGGGTAATTTTCACTACTTTAAGCTAAGGAGCATTAAAACACCATTAGTTAAACGTATATGGAGAATTAACAATCTATTATCATGGAAGCTTGTTGATTTATTATATCTGTAGTAAAAGAAAAAATGGTACTAACGGCATCCATAGACTTTGGGTGCCCATGCATTTGCCTAGAAAAAGTGCAAAGTTTGGGGCAGATCTCTGGCTTTTGCGTAGGGTGCCCCCACATCCATCTCCTTGCCCATCTGCTTTTTCGAAAAAGGCCCACTTTTCATGGTTGTATTGTTTAGGACTCCTAGGTTTGCCTACTATATTAATACAATAGATGATTTGTAAAAGTTTGCAAATTCATTAAAATATGGGAAGTTATGGTCCATTCATGCTTAGAAGTTAGTTGAGCCATGATTTCTCTCTCTTTCTCTCTCTCTCTCTCTCTCTCTCTCTCTCTCACACACACACACACACACACACACACACACACACACACACACACACACACACACACACACACACACACACACACACACACAAAAGACACACCTTTGCTTAATCCACGAGATAATCATTTATATGAACTTGTAAACCTTAGTGTGAAATCAAGTAGTAGAGGGTAAGCTCGAAAAACAAATATGCTACTAGCTAAACATTTTTTCCTAGATTGGCATAGAAACTAGAGAGCATTTCTAGCCTCGAATTCACAAGCATGATGCTTCTTTGTTTTGAGATGCCAAATATGCCATTAATGAAAATACAAATGAAAAATACTTGAGGCCAATAGCTATCTCACCATGGCCTATTTTTTGAATGAAATGATGAGGGAGAGTGGGGCTAGTATTATTATTTAGTAGTAGAGGGTAAGGTCGAAAGACAAGGTCCATCTGGTGGGGCCAACCGGCCTTGGTTCGAAAAGGCATATTGCATTTAAGAGGGGGTTCAAGTGGGATTGATGGTGTAGGTAGGCGGGAAAGCAAATCGAAAAGATACGGTTGTCAAAAAAAGTAAACTAGGGACTGTGGCGACGTGGGATCTATAGATGAGAGGCCCGATTTTGGGCGGGGGCGATTTGGGCCATCGGATCACCAAAAGTAAACTAGGGCCGAAAAACAACTCGGCCTGTGAAGTAAACTAGGGATCCTAGTTTACTTCATGGCCGAGTAAGTTTTGTGATGTCATGCTTCGCCCCCCCTAGTTTACAAGAGAATTAGGGCCCCAAAGTAAACTCGGGCTATCCCACAGTAAACTCGGGCTTGCCATATTGCCTAGCTTACTCCAGTTCTCGAGTTTAGACTTAGAAGTTTTTTGCCTAAGTCTAAAAAAAAATACAACAAAAGGATTTGAACCCACGACGTGCCGCTACTAGGGAGGCCATAGTCTTACCATTAGGCTATAATTTCTGCTAGCTAGTGTATTCGGCCCATAAAGCATATTAATATATGCTTTTGTTATGTGGGGGCGGCCCTAGTTTACTTTTGAGGATCCGATAGCCTGGATTGCCCCCGCCCAAAATCAGGCCCCCTGAGCCATCAATCCCACTTGAACCCCCTCTTAAATGCATCGTTCCTTTTAGACTCGAGGGCCGGGGGCCCAGTGTAGAGATTGACAAGCTGGGAGGAGGCCAAGCCTCTGGCCAATAGGAAATCACGGGTTCCGTCTCGATGACAGAGAGTGTGCGCATGGGGAGGGCCTCCCGCATGCCCGAAGATGTTGATGGTGCCCGTGTTGATGGTGGCCACATGACGGTGTGAAATAGGACGTAACCTTTTTTGTTGTCGTAGAGGTAGAAGCCTTGGCCAACGCCAATCTGTGTGGTTGTGTTAGAGGTTGTGATGTTGAGCGGGTCCTTGAAGAAGGTGGCCAACACCCTGAATGATCATGGGTTCGTGAAGCTCCCGCTTGGGCACGTGCTAAACACCGATTTGAAGTAGTCCATGTTGTTTAGCATCTCGTTGTAGATGGTGTTGTGCAGATAGAAGGTGAAATTTCTTGGTTGCTTGGCTCCATACAATGGGCTACTTTCTATGCTCAATATAGCATAAGGACTAGCACTAGGTGGAGCTTGGCCATGGAGGAGATCAAGATCCAATGTAAGTGTGAAGAGTGTGTGAGTGCGTGTGTGTGTGTGTGTGTTAGAGAGAGAGAGAGAGAGAGAGAGAGAGAGAGAGAGAGAGAGAGAGAGAGAGAGAGAGAGAGAGAGAGAGATGGATGGAGAGATCCAATGAAAGTTTGTCAAGTGTGTGTGTGTGTTAGAGAGAGATATATATATATGGATGTAGAGCTGTAGAATTGTAAGCTTGAGTTGAGAGGCTTAGCTCATTAACATTGGAACCAAGTGACTCATTTGTGCAATATAACTTTCATGCATGGTCACACATAAACATTGGAACCAAGTGACTTATTTACGCAATATAACTTTCATGCATGATCACAAACATTGGAGCCAAGTGACTGATTTACGCAATACAACTTTCATTCATGGTGGTCACACATAAACATTGGAGCTGATTTATGCAATACAACTTTCATTCAATGTCACACAAAAACATTTGAACCAAGTGATTGATTTACCGAATGGAACTTGCACACATGGTTACACCAGAACTATTCAACATGTTTAGATGCACATCTTGTGCATATTCATGAAAGTGTGTTAAAGGAGGTACAAATTTAAGTTCTCAATGTTGGGACTTTGACTTATTTGTCTATATTATAATTTTTATAGTAATAGTCAACACCACTTTTTGTGTATGTATACTACTTATCCCATGATAGTAGTTATAAACGATTTTTATTTATGCCAAGTTGTTTAAAAAAAGAAACATCTTCCAAAGTTTATTGTGTCTTATTCAAAGAATACATCTTTATTCTTATAAAAACTTAGAGAGTTTCTAGTATATATCTAAAATACTCTTGATAAATACATAAAAATAATAATCTTATATCTATAATCTTTTATAGTCTTTACTAAATCATTCATTTTTAGAACCATTTTATCCATGTCTTCACTCTTTTGCAACATAAAAGGGCTTGCCTCTTGGAAGTCTCATTTGAACATTGTTTTATTGAGTATAAGTTTCAAACATGAAAGCATTTTTAACTCAAACTTTATGGTGCATGATATAAGTTAACATACATGATATAAGTTCCCAAAGTGTTGGGAGTAAGGACAATAACTAGGTGGTGTTGGAATTAGGGTTAGGGTTGTAACAATGCACACACACAAGATAGAGAAGCTTGAGAGCACACAAACTCACTAGATTAGAATGAACAAATGTGTGCCAGATACTAAAGATAAGTACACACCCCAAAATGAGTAGATAAGAGGGTGTACATATGCACGGGGGAAAAAACCTCCTAGTGAGGAAAAAAGTGTCCGGTGGTCCCAAGTGTGTTCACACACATCACTACTGTATGATGCTACAAATTCACCCTGGAGTGATGATGTGAACATGTACAGGGTATGGTCGATCAATCCTGAGAAGGCAGTAAGCCCAAAGCTTTACAAAAAGCTTTGAACTTTTCACGAGGAAGAGCCTTCGTGAATAAATCTGTCATGTTGTCATGTGTAGGCACATAAACCAAGCTGATCTCTACTGCAAAGAGTCTTTCCCTGACATATTGGTAATGCACCTCAATGTGCTTAGTGCGAGCATGAAAGAATGGGTTCCTTGCAACTGCTAATGCGCTCTGGCTGTCACAGTGAAAATCATAGTGCTAGACAACTGTCCAGACGACTGTCCAACACCCAAATTAGCCATAAGACATCTAAGCCACACACACTCAATTGTAGCTGTAAAAGCTACCCTGTACTCAGCTTCACCGTTGGAAGTGGCCGCTTTAGGCCACTTCTTGTGGAGCTACCCTGTACTCAGCTTCACAGCTGGAAGTGCCCACTTTAGGCTACGTCTTGTGGAGCCATGATATACATGAATCACCAAGGTGAAAGCAAAACCACTAGTGGACACTCGTTTGTCATAACATCCAGCCCAATCTAGAATCACTGAAAGCATGGAGCTATGATTCACCCCCCTTTGGATAAATAATCCAAAATACTGAGTGCCCTGTAAATAGTTAAAAACCCACTAGTGGACACTCGTTTGTCAAAACATCCACCAGCCTCCATCCAGCCCAATCCGAATCATTGAAAGCATACAGCTATGACTCACCCCCCTTTGGATAAAATAATCCAAAATACTGAGTACCCTCTAAATAGCGGAAAACCCGCTTAACAGCCTGCCAATGCTTCGTACTTGGGCTATGCATAAATCTGCTCAGCTGTGAGACTGCCTCGTGTTGCACAAAAAAAGAAGGGATCTAATAGCTTGCTGATACAAACTAGAATCAAAAGAGTCTCTTGCATCTTGAAGACTAAGTCGAGTACCTGTCTCCATAGGTGTAGCCACAAGTTTACAGTCTTCAAGATTAAACCTCTTCAATAGCTTCTGTATATATTTAGACTACAGCATAACAATGCCATCATTGCGCTGCATAAACTGAATCCCCAAATAGTAACGCAAGGGCCCCAAATCTGACATCTCAAACGATGACTGTAAATTAACCTTAAAAGATAAGATTTGATCTATATCGGGTCCTATGATGAGCAGCATGTCATTAACGTATAGAACGATGACCAAAATGTGTCCTTCTCCTCTTCACATAGAGGTCACTGTCTGTTGGACTGTTGCAAAAATCATTTGCAACCAAGTATGCATGAATCTTCTCATACCATGCTTGAGGAGCCTACTTAAGGCCATAAAGAGCCTTTTTCAACCTGCATACTTTAGACTCTTCTCCTTTCACAGCAAAACCAGGAGGTGATACATACACTTCCTCATGTAAATCACCATTCAAGAATGCAATCTTAATGTCCAACTAATGTACATTCCACCCATGATGTGCTGCCAAAGCAATGAGACACCTAATGGTAGTCATACGAGATGTGGGTGCAAAGGTCTCATCATAATCAATGCCCTTTTGTTGGGCATACCCCTTTGCAATAAGTCTGGCCTTGTAGCAATCAATGCTACCATCTCCTTTGCATTTTAACTTGTAAACCCACTTAGTACCAATGGCCTTCTTGCCATGAGGTAGATTTGTCAAATACCAGGTGTCATTCTTCAGTATAGAGTTATACTCATCCTGCGCATAGCATGTATTCAATGATCATCATCCTGTGCTTCCTCCTTATGACATAAAGTAGAAATGAGAACATGATCCACATGAGAATAATCTGCATGATGAGAACCTGCATAAATTCTGCTAGGTAAAGGAGCTGCCAACTTGCTATCCCTCAATGTCTGCACAAGCCATTTTGGTATATGCCAAGATTCTTCTATGGGTGCTCTCTCCTCATCCACTACATCCTCAATAATTGCTTCATCAAAAGGCTGATTTGCAGGTTGATTTTGTACCTACGAAGGCTGAATTTTAGCACTTGGTTGAGCATTCGATTGCTCTACATAAGGCTGCCCTCCATTAAACAAAGGTAGGAGCGAATCAAACATGTCCTATGAGCATACATTCTGTTGTTTTTTTGCATGAAAGCATGGGCTGAACTAAGTTTTCAACAAAAACAACATCTCTACTTACCAAAATTTGCTTTGAGGCCACATGGTAGAGTCTATATCCCTTGCTTTCTGAACTGTATCCCACAAATATGCATTTAACTGCCTTATCATCAAGCTTACTGTGTTGTTGCTCATGTGCACAAGAGTATAAAGCAAGACAACCAAAAACACGCAAATGAGCCACAGAAGGCTTCCTTCTATGCCAAGATTCATAAGGAGTTTTACACTGCAAGGCCTTGGTAGGGCATTTGTTCAACACATAGATTGTGCACATAGTTGCCTCTAACCAAAAACCATGAGGTAAATCTTGGGCTTTCACCATACACTGTGCCATCTCCATGAGAGACATGTTCTTTCTCTCAGCTACACCATACTGCTGAGGTGTGTATGGCACTGTACATTGATGCCTTATACCTTTTTCAACCATATATGCATGAAATTCCTTGGACATATACCGCCCTCCTCGATCTAAACGAAGGGTGCCAACTTTACATTTACATGCATTTTTAGCCATGGATACGAAGTACCTAAAGCACAAAAAAACCTCTGACTTTTGCTTTAATGGATACACCTAGCTATATCTGGAGTAATCATTAATAAAAGTGACAAAGTAGAGATATCCCCCAATAGATGGTGTCCTCATAGGACCACATACATCACTATGTATAAGTTGTAATTTCTTAACAGCTCTCACAGATCCATCCTTTGGAAATGATGCCGATGCATTTTAAAAAGAATACACCCCTCACATACATCTCTAGTAGGGGTCTCAAGAGTTGGCAACTCTTAGACACCATATCATGCCTTTGAAGGCGTAACAAACTCCCATAATTCAGATGGCCAAATCTTGCATGCCATAATTCTGCATCACTCATAGCACAAGTCGTAGTAGAGATTGAGCAAGCATCATGCTACAACTTCTCAAATACATCCATCTTGTATAGGCCATGAAACAAGGTACCTGAGGCAATGATATAATAACCATCATTTCTATCATGAACTGTACATTTGTCATCCACAAATTTCACCGTTAAGCCTGACAAGGATAAGGCTAAAACTGATAGCAGCAAGTTCTTCTTAATGCTTGGCACATATAAAACTTTAGAAAGAGTAAATGCGCCCCCATTTGCAAAAGTGAGCACAACTCTACCAACTCTTTGACAGGATATGAGGAACCATTTGCACATGTGACGGTTCTTGCACTTGGGATAGATTCCAGAGATGAGAATATATATTTTTGTGTGAAGTAATGTGCTTACTAGCACCACTGTCAAAGTACCAAGCATTCGATTCTGCCATTGACATGCATACATCATGAACAGAAGGGTCATAACTGTAATGTACAATCCATGCCCAATCATCTTGAGCAAAACTTGTAGATTTCTTCTTCTCTCCACAACCATGCCCGATTCTTTCTTTTTCTCCTTCTCTAGCCTTTTCTTGCACTTATTTATGTAGTGCCTTGGTTTCTTGCAATAGTGACACTTGCCCTTCTTTTTAGGCTTATCACCTTCTTTTTTTGCATCCTTACCTGAGGATTCTGATTTTGGCTTATAGCCACCATGCAAAGAAGCTTTACCTTTTCCTTTCTGATTGGCTTTCTGATTGGCCAACAAAAACTTAGTCACCAACTCGCATAATAGATATGTTTTGCCTAGACTGCTCTTCTTGCAAGAATACTGAAACCAGCTCATCAAATGTAAGGGCATTTGGATTTCCCTTCATCATGAGTCTAAGGGTAGAGACAAAACTCTGATAAGAATCCAGCAATGGATTGAGAACTGTGGGCACTAATGCAGTATCTGGATATATCTCATGAGTCTAAGGGTAGAGACAAAACTCTGATAAGAATCCAGCAATGGATTGAGAACTGTGGGCACTAATGTAGTATCTGGATATATCTCATCCACACTAGCAAGCTAGTCCTTAAAATCTTTGATCTTGGTCAAGAAGCTGTCCATTGAGTCTCCCTCATTTATGTGCTTAGACTCCAACTATTTTCGTAGATATGAAACACGTGCTTCATTGCGCACCTGGTATAATGCATCAAGTGCATCCCATGCATGTTTTGAGGTCTTACATGACTGAATATGAGGAATAATGCTTTGCTTTCACATAAAGTGCAAGCAATGCATGTGCCTATGCATATCTTCCATCCCTTATCATTTGAGCAGCAGTGGGAGGTACTGGTGGTGCATGTGGAGGAGCCACATCTGTATCAAATTCTACTTCAAATGTACTTGCATCACTTGGTTGCACTGATGGTTGTGAAACAAGATGAGTTTCACTACCATTAACCACATTCCAAAGGCCTTTAGCAACCAGTACATGTCTCATCATATAGGACCACAATGGGTAGTTAGTCCCATCCACTTTGTCCTCAGCAGACAACATGTTGAATACATCACTACTGCCAACCATGACTGTCTACCAAATGCAAAATCTTTCAACACACTGCAAGTACTGAGTATTCATTGAATGCAACTTCAAATGGCTACCCAACTGACTGAATCACTTGCAAAGTGTATGAAAAATAACACACAGTAGAGAATAGACTGTTACTAAAGAAAGAATGATGGTCAATGTTGTTGAAGACACTGTAGATGCTGCTACACACCACATCTTTGCCGTTGCACAACCCAAACACCCAAAATCGAGCATAATAAATCCAAAATGATGCCTCCCCTCCAGAATGTTTACAGAAACCTTGTGATACCCATAACGGGCCCAAAACGCACCCACAAACCTCAAAAATGCTGTATACTTTGTATATAATACACTACAATATATACCACCTTTTCCTAAGAGGGTATCTCGATTGGAGACAGAAAAAAAGGGTCGTGAGGAGGGAGGCAGACTACTAGATCAAGTGTCAAGGAAGCTAGCTCATACCAATTGGTGGAATTAGGGTTAGGGTTGTAACAATGCACACACACAAGATAGAGAAGCTTGAGAGCACACAAACTCACTAGATTAGAATGAACAAATGTGTGCCAGATGCTAAAGATAAGTACACACACCAAAATGAGTAGATAAGAGGGTGTACATATGCACTGGGGAAAAAACCTCCTAGTGAGGGAAACAGTTCCCCGGCGGTCCTAAAGTGTGTTCACACACATCACTACCATATAATGCTATAGGTGGCACACTTTCTTCTCTTGGAAAATAGTTCAATTATGGCCCAACTCTCCCCCTCAGTCCACAATGGGGTGAAAAAATAGTGTTTGTGTGGTAGTCCTTGCAAAAATGTTACAAAAGTGAAAGCATTTTAGCTCAAATTTTAAGGTGAATCATATATATAAGGATATCTATAATTTTACTATAACACTCAATACATCATCTAATACTATGTACATTTTTCTTGATTTATGCATAGTTATATCCACTAAAATATCATTCTTATAATTCTCAAAGAGTTTAGTTACCCTAGGCTACTAGTCATATAAAGTCCCCTGGTAAGCATGTTGCATGATGCCTCTCTATCTACATATTAACTTAACATATGACGCAACGATTTAACTTGATCTTTTGTAAAAAGTATTTTTTCTTCAATAAAGAATAATTTTGCACATTTGCATCAAAGGGTTTTAATTTCTAAAGTATAAACCTTTCTTGAATCTTGAGTGTGTTGAATAAAAGAGGAATAAAATATTATGCAAGATGATTACCAAAAGATTTGAAGGAGGTTTTGAAAATGGTTGTTTATTTTTTCAAAGCAAGAATTATAAAGATCTATGGTGATAATATGCAAGGTCATTTCAACAAGTTTTGTCTAAAATCTAATAAATTAAGACTTTAAATATTCAAAGTATATTTCCTAGAAAATAATTCCAAGTGTCCATATTTACAAATAACTTACAAAGTAGGAAAAGGGAAAAGAAAATACGCACTTTAATTATTAAGTGCAATATTTGAATATCTTAGTGGAGAAAAGGAAAAGCACCATCAGCCTTAAAAATGTCATATATTTACATATCTATATCATCCTTAATACACATTCATTAAATATGATATCTCTACTTATATGTATCATCATCACTTTTTGTACACCTTCATTCATCCTTAAAGTCTTCCATAAGGAAGAAGTTAATAAGTCTTCTTTCAACAAAAGCACCATCATCTCATGATGTAGGCCTAAAGATGATTCTTGTTTCCTTGTATCGTGAATGAAGCAACTTTAAAAGATTACTTTTTATTATGGTGATATCAATCAATGGCTTTTTTAAGTAACCACTTTTAATATTATAGTGGTATCACTTCATGGATTTTTCAAGTAACCACTTTTAATATTATAGTGGTATCACTTAATGGATTTTTCAAGTGACTCAAAGTTGTAGACAATGTTGTCGAGTTGAGTTAAATCAAGATTGCTTGTACTTGGTACATTCTGTCATCTCTTTCCCTTCCCTTTCCTTTTGATTTTTTAATTACACATTAAAGTGATTAATCATTTAATCACTCTGCCCAAAAACAAGAAACACAAACTTTACCTTTTCAACATCCCCCTTAAGAAACCAACATATTCAAATTTGTAAAACAAAATGATTTTTTTGTCCCCTTGTGATCTTATCTAGCTACACATGTAAGACCTTTGGCAAATGATAAAATTAACTTTTTAATAATTGTACTAGGTAAGCTTGTGTCATTATGCACATATGGAGAGAATTTGGATAAGTAAGAAAAAAATCATCTCACCATCATTATGCACATATGGAGAGAATTTGGATAAGTAAGAAAAAAATCATCTCACAATCATTATAGAAATGGAAACCAACTAGATGAAATTTCACAGTCTTCTTGCTTTACATCCTTTGGGGTAGGTTTGGAAAATTGTCTTTTGATCCATAAAAACCAGGCAAAATAGTTTTGAAATTTCTTTCCGTTTTTGATGATGTTGGCATGTACTTCATAATACTGCTACATAAAAGCTATCAACAACAACATGTAGGAACTTTCTACTTGGACTGGATAAACCTTGAGCCCAAGGACATCCAAAATCGAATTCAATGCACCCCTGATACACCCTATTCAAGAATAATGGTATAAAAACAAGTGCAATAGGGATAGTGGTTGGTAATGTGATAGAACCAATTTCAATTTGCTATGCACTTGTTCCAAATTTGGAAGGGGCATTGGCATGTCGACACTAACACGTCCTTGTGTATTTTGCCTTGGGACTTCCAAACAGTGCTTGAAAAAAACATATTTTTCAACCAATCAAATGAGGACAACTCTTAAATTTATCCAATTTTTATTTTTGAAATATCTACTATATGCTAGTTTTATAACTAAAATATATGAAAAATCATTCCTTAAAATAAGGGCAACTTAATATTTCCAATCAATTTTTCTTAATTTTGGCGATATTGTAATGTATTGTTGCTCATGCCACTCGAATACTACCTATTTGAAGAATATAAATATATTTTTGCTCATATAAGTAGGTCTATGTGTGTTAAGACCAAAACCTTGACCATAAATTTGTACCATTTTTGCTTCCTCCCACCACTGATGTTGTTTGAAATCTTCCACTCCTTATCTCTAGAACCAAAAACACTTGCCATCTCTGTGTTTGGCGACATAGCTTGTAATGCCACCATACAATTTGAATATCCTATCGATATCCTAAAGGGGGTCATGGTGACAAAGCTTGATTTTGAGATGGGCAAGGTACATTAGGAATTTATTAGACAAAAATGATAAATATTCAAAAAAACAACTCTTGGGGATTTTGGTGAAGGGTGAAATTTTGGCCCAATGTAGGTACCCATTCACGCACCTAGATGTATACATAATGAGGACCTTGGGGATTTTGGAGAAGGGCGAATATTTGGCCCTTCAGGGGCCTAGATATGTGTAAAATGTAACCTTAGCTATTTAGATCTTACTAATATGGGACATGCTTACCCATTCTCA